>NW_027288195.1:0-117181 GCF_047511675.1 Marmota flaviventris | reverse complement strand
AACCCTAACCCTAAAACTAGCCCTAATCATAATCCTAGCTCTTATATTACCCATGTCCCTAACCATAGGCCTAAATTAACACAAAACCTAGCCCTAATTTTAGGCCTGAACATAGCCCTAAGTGTAACCCTAAACCTAAGCCTAGCCCTAACCCTAAACCTAAGCCTCACTTTAGACATAACCCTAGCTCAAAGCCTAATCTTTACCCTTAACATAACCCTAGCCCTGTCCCAAAACCAAACCTAACACTAGCCCTAATCCTAACATTAACCATAGCCCTAACCATAGCTCTAATTATATCAACTACCCTAATCCTAGCCGAAATCCTAACGATAACTCTAGCCCTAACCCTAGCTCTAATTCTATCCTTTACCCTAACCATAATCCTAACCCTAATGCTAACAATAGGCTTAACCCTAACCCTATCAAATTCCCTAAACCTATCCATTGCCCTGAAACTAACCTGAACACTAATCCTAAGCCTATTCATTACTCTAACCCTAACTCTAACACTAATGCTAATTCGAACCCTAAACTTAAATCTTAACCTAAACCAAACCTTAAGCAGTACAGTGACCCTATTAATACACATATCTGTAAACTTGACCTGTACCCTAAATCTGACCCTTACACTAGACCTAATCATAAACATAAACCTAAACCTATCTCTAACTGTAACTCTAGACCTGACATTAGCCCTAGCCCTAATCCTAGCACTAACCCTAACATGAACACTAGCTCTCATCCTAGCCCAATACCTAGCCTTAATCATAACCCTAACCCTAATTCTAACCCTTTCCCTAGCCCTAAACCTAGTTATAACCCCATTGCTTACCCTAAACCTAACCCAAACCCTAACCCTAACACTAAACCTAGCCCTAACCTTTACCCTAGGACTAACCCTAACACTAACCGTAGCTCAAATCCTAAACCTATCCATAATTCTAGCTTTAAGACTAACTATAACTCTTGCCCTAGACCTAGCCCTAATTTTAACCCTATCACTTACCATAACCTTATTCATAGCCATAGCCTAGAATAACCCTAGCCCTAACCTTACACCTTGCCCTAACCCTAGATCTAAACCTAACTGTAAATTTAACCCTAATTCTATATCTAAACCAAACCTAACCCTAACACTAGCCCTAGTGCTAATCCTAAAACTAGCCCTAAACATAGGCTTAGCCCTAAAAAAAAAAAAAAAAACTTAACTATAACAATAACCCTTAACTTTTACCTTAACCAAAACCTTACCTTATATCTAGCCCTAAGCCTAGCCCTTATATGAATCCTAATCTTAACCCTAAATCTACCCCTAAACCTGTCTCTGACCTTAACACTAACCCTAACTCTAAACGTCACCCTAAACCTAAACCTTAACCTAACACTAGACCTGGTCCTAACCCTAATTCTAAAATTAGTTCTAATCATAACCCTAGATCATACATTAGCCATTACCTTAAACCTAAATCTAACCAAACCTAGCCAAATTCTGGTACCTAATCCTAGCTTTCACCCTAACCCTAATGCTAACACAGCCATAACCCTATCCCAAAACCTAGCTCTAACCGTAGCTCTAACCATATACTTTACCCTAGTCAAACCCAACCATAATGCTAACCCTAGCCCTAAAATTAATCCTGAGTCTAACCCAAACCCTAACCCTATTACTAGTCCTAATCCGAGCCCTTATTCTTGTTATAACCATAACCCAAATTCTAACCCTAACCCTGACCCTTATTCTGAACCTGAACTTAAACCAAACCCTAACACTAGCCCTACCCATAACCCTATATCTAAACCTAACCCTAACACTAGCCCTAAAATAAACCAAATAATAAATCTAGTCTTATGTTTAACCAAGACCTAAACAAAAAACTAGCCCTAGCTCTAATGATAACCCTTAGACAAAGCCAAACACTAACCTTACCTCAAGACCTAACCAATCTTAATTCTGGCTCTAGCCCTAACCCTAACCCTAATCCAAACACAGATCCTGACACTAACACTAACCCTAGCTATAAAACTGACCCTAACAGAAACCTAAACCTATCATTAGGCCTAGCCATAACTGTAAACATAACCCTTACATTACCATAGCACTAAAACTAGCTCTAAACCTAACACAAAATGTAGCCCTTATCCTAGGCCTAAATCTAGCCCAAAGCGTAACCCTAACCCTAACCTAACCTTATCCCTTACCTTAAGCCTAACCCTCACGCTAACCCTAACCCTCGACTTAGACCTAAACCTAGATAAAACCCAAAACTGAACCCTAAACATAAACCTAGCCCTAGCCCTAAACCTAATGCTAATCCTAGCCCTAATCATAATGTTAACACTAGCCCTGATACTATCTCTAAAATTATCCATTACCCTGAACCGAACCTTAACCCTAATGATAACACTAGCTCTAATCCTAATTGTAAACCTAATCCTAGACCTAACCCTAAACATAACCCTCATCATAGCCTTAACCCTAGATAAAACCCTAACCCTTACTCTAACACTAACCCTAGCCCAAAACCTAACGCTAACCCTCAGCATAAAACTACCCCTTACTCTAACCTGACATCTAACCCTATCCATTTCCCTAACTCAAATGATAATCTTAGCCCTAACCTTAAAACTAATCCTAAACCTAAAGCTACCACTGACCCTAACCTGACATCTAACCCTTTCCATTTACCTAACTCTAAAGATAACCTTAACTCTAACCCTAACATTAACACTAACCTTAACCAAAAATCTAACCCTAGACATAATCCTAAACCTAACCCTCACCCTAGCACTAACCCTAGCTCAAAACCTAACCTGTACCCTAAACCTAACCCAAACCCTAACCCTAGCCCTAGCCTAACCCTAACTCTAGCCCTAATAGTATTCTATAACCTAGCCCTAACCCTAGCTCTAATGCTATTCATTACTCTAACAATAACCTTAACCCAAATGCTAACCCTATGCCTAATCCTAACCCCACCAATTACTCAAATCTTACCCTGAATCCTAAACCCAAACCTAACCCTAATTCTAAACCTAACACTAATTTGAGCCTTAACCCTAATATATAACCTAACACAAACCTGAAACCTGACCCTGCCCCTAAAAATACACCTTACTCTTAACCTCGGCTTTACCCTAAACCTAACATTAGACCTAGCCATGAACCTAACCCTATAACTATCCCTAGCTGTTACCCTAAAACTGATATTATCCTTCTCCCTAAAACTTGCCCTAACCCTGACACAAATCCTAGCCCTCATCCTAACCTGAAATCTAGCCTTAATTCTAACTCAAAACTAACACTAGACCTAAACCTAATTCTAATCATCACCCTAACCCTAAACCTAGCTATAACCCCATCCCTTCCCCTAAATCTAACCCTAAACCTAATCTTAAAACATAGCCCTAACCCTAGGCCTAACCCTAACACCAATCCTAGACATATTCCTAGCCCTAATTTAGCCCTAAACTTAACACTAACCCTAGCCTTAAAACTAACTCTAACTATTGCCCTAGCTCTATTCCTAGTTCTAACCCCAAAACTAGACATAACCTTAGCCCTAACCCTAGCCATAGCCCTAGCCCTAAAATTTACCATAACTCTAAATGTACCCCTAAGCCTATACTCACCATATCACTAGCAATCACACTAACATTAACCGTAAAAATACCCTTACCTTTAGCCTTAACCCTAAAACATTATGAGCCATAGAACTAATGCTAAACTTTAACCTAAACCAAATACTAACCCTACATCTAGCCCTAAGCCTACCCATATTTCTAGTCCTATCCCCAACCCTAAAACTAACCCTGACCCTGACTCTGAACCTAACACTAACCCGAGCTCAAAACATCACCCTGAACTTAAACCTAACTATAAAACTAGACTTAGCCCTAACCGTAACCCAAACATTTGCCTTAATCATAACCCTAGTTATTACATTAGCTGTATCCCTAACACTATCCCTAATATAACCCAAAATCTCGCCCTAATGTGAGCACCAATGCTAGCATTAACCCAAACTCTAAACATCAACCAAGTCCTAATGCTTAACCTAAACCTAACCCTAACTTTAATCCTTGCAATAACCCTAAACCTAACACTAACCCTAACACTAACGCTAACCATAAACCTAGGCATAACCCTAGCTCTAACCCTATCCATTGCCCTAACCCTAACCCTAATCCTAAACCTAATGCTAACCCTCGGCCTAACCCTAACACATTCACTAATCCTAAACTATCCATTGCCCTAAACATAACCCTAACACTAAACCTAACCTAACACTAAACCCAGAAGAAACACTAACCCTAAAACTAGCCCCAATTGTAATCCTACTTCTTACATTAGCCGTAGCCCTAAAGCTAACACCAAACCTAGCCTAGCCCTAATCCAAGCTCTAACCCTAGCTTTAACCCTAAGCCTAAATCTAACTCTATCCCTAACCCTAACCCTAACCTTGGCCCTAACACTAACGCTAACCCTATCCTTTACCCTAAGCCAAACTATACCCCTAAAGCTACACTAGTCCTAAACCTAATTCTTAGCCTAACACAAAACCTAACTCTATTACTAGTTCTAACCCTAATCCTCAACCTAGCTCTATCTCTATCCCAATCCCTAACCCTATCCCTGACCCTTATTCTGACCATAACACTAACCATAGGTCTAAACCTGACCCTAAATCTAAACTGACCCCTAACATTGGCACTACCAGTAACCCTATAACTAAACCTTACCCTAACACTAGACCTAGACCTACAATTAATCCTTTATCTAGTGATAACTTGAGGCATAGCCCTAAACAAAAACTTAGAACTTAGGCCTAGACCTAATAATAACCCTTAACCTAACCCCGACACTAACCATACCCCTAGACCAAACCATAGACTTAACGCTGGCCCTAACAATAAACTTAACCCTATACTGAACACTGACCCTTACCCTAACACAAACCCTAGCTCTAAAGCTTATCCTAACAAAAAATATAACCCTGACACTAGACCTAGCCATATCACTAACCCTGAAATTAGCCATCATCATAGGCCAAAACCTACCTCTAACTCTATGCATTACCCTAACCCTAAACCTAACACTAATGATAACCCTAGCCCTAACCCTCACACTGACTCTAACCCTAATCCTCATCCTAGTCCAAACACTAGCTCAGTCCCTAACCCTTAAACTTAACCTAACCCTAACACTAACCCATGGCCTAAACCTAAACCTAACCTAAACCCTAGCCCTAATCCTAACCTTAATGCTATACCTATCCCTAGCTCTAAGCCTAAATATTGCCCTAACTCTAACCCTAACCTTAATAATAACCCTAGCCCTAACCCTACCTCTAACCCTACCCATTACTCTAACCCTAACCTTAACCCTGATGATAACCCTAGCCATTACCCTAAATCTACCCTAACCCTAACCCTAGACATAGCCTTAAACCTATCCCTTGCCATAGAACTAACCCCTGCTCAAACCATAAACATTACCCTCAACCTAAACCTAAGCCTATCCCTAATCCTAACCTTAAGCCAAAACATAATGCTAACACAAAATCAAACCCTATCCAATACCCTAAACCTAATGATAACCCTAGCCCTAACCTAAAAACTTACCTTGACCCTAACTGTAACTATAACCTAGACCTAACCCTAAACCTAATTCTTGCACTAGAGCTAATCCTAGTTCAAACTCTAAACCATATCCTAAACCTGAACATAAACCTAACCCTAAGCCTAACCCTAACTCTAGCCCTAATACAAACCATAACCCTAGCCCTAACCCTATCCATTATCCTAAGCACAACCATAAACCTAAGCCTAAACTTAGGCCTAACCCTAACCCTTATGCTAACTCTAACCCTATCAATTACCCTACACCTAACATGAACCCTAAACCAAAACATATCATTACCCTAACCAAACCCTAACGCTAATTCAAGCTCTAAAACTAAACCCTAACCTAAACCATACCTGAAACCTAATTCTTACCCTAATAATACCCCTGGCTCTAAACCTTACCCTTACCCTAAACTGAACCCTTACACTAGACCTAGCCATAAATCTAACCCTCAATCTATCCCTAATGTAAGCCTACAGCTGATACTAGCCCTAGCCCTAATTCTTGCCAGAACCCTAAAACAAAACCTAGCCCTCATCCTAGCCCTAAACCTAGCCTTATTTATTATTAAACAAAACCATAACACGAGCCATAACCAAATTCTAACCTTTGACCTAGCCCTAAATCTAGCTCTATCTCATGTCTTCTTCTAAATATAACCCTATCCCTAAACCTACTCCTAAGCCTAAAACTAGGCCTAACACTAATACAAACGCCAGACCTAATCCTAGCCTGAATTTAGCCCTAAACCTAACCTAACCCTAGCCCTAAGAATAACTCTAACTCTCGCCTTAGTCCTCTTTCTAGTTTTAACCCTATCCCTTACCATAATTCTATCACTTGCCTTTACATTAGCCCTAACACTAACCTTGAACATAAAAACCAAAACCTAAGCCTACACCTAGCCCTAAACCTAGCCCTAATTCGAGTCTTATCCCTAACCCTAAAACAAACCCTGACCCTGCCTCTGACTCTAAGACTAACCCTAACTCTAAACATCACTCAAAACCTAAACCTAAACCTAACCCTAGCCCTAGCCCTAACTCTAACCCTAAAACTAGTTCTAATCATAACCCTAGTTCTTACATTGGCTGTAGCCCTAAACCTAGCCCTAACCTAACCCAAAACCTACTCATAATCGGAGCCCTAACACTAAATTTAACCCTAACCATAACCCTAATTCTAGCCCTAAACCTTACCCTAACCCTAACCCTAACACTTGATATAACCCAAAACCTAACCCTAACCTTAGCCTTTATCCTAACCATAAACCTAGCCCTAACCCCAGCTATAACCCTATCCATTACCCTAATCCTAATCCTAACCCTAATGCTAACACTAGGATAACCCTAAACCTATTCCTAACCCTAAACCTATACATTACCATAAACCTAACCTGAACCCTAAACCTAACCATATCCGTAAACCTAATCTTAACCCTAATAATATTAACCCTAAAACTATCTCTAACTATAACCTTAGACCTGACATTAGCCCTAGCCCTCATAAAGCCCTAACCCTAAAACAAACTCTAGCCCTAAACCTATTCCTAGTCTTAGTCTTAATTCTAAACCTAACCCTAATTTTAACCCTCACCCTAGTTCTAAAGCTATCTATAACATCATACCTAACCATAACCATAACCATAACCCTAGCCATAAACCTAGGCTCAGCCTTAATACTAAACCTAGCTCTAATCATAGCCCTAATTAAGCCATAATTCTAACCCTTAATTTAATCCTAACACTGACTCTAACTCTCACCCAAGCCCTATACCTAGTTCTAACCCTATCACTTATGATAACTCAAACCCTAGACCTAACCCTAACCCTAACCCTCGCTGTAGCCCTAAACCTAGATCTAACCCTAACTCTAAATCTAACCCTAATCTTAACTCAAAACCACACCTTAACACTAGCTCTAACCCTAACACTAATTTGAAACTAGCTCTAACCCTAGACCTAGCCCTCAAGACAAACCAAGCCATAGCAATGACCCTAATCCTTAACCTAAACCAAACCCTAACCCTACACCTAGCCCTAATTCGAGTCCTAATTCTAACCCTAGAACTAATACTAACCAAGACTCTGACCTTAACACTAACCCTAGCTCTACACATCACCCTATCCCTAAACCAATCCTCACACTAGACCTCAACCTAAACCTAACCCTAAAACTAGCCCTAAACATAATGCCATTTCTTACATTAGCCATAGCCCTATACCTAACACAAAACCTAGCTCTAATTCAAGGCCTAACCCTATCTTTAACCCTAACCCTAACCCTGGCCCTAACCTTAACCCTATCACTAGTTCTAATCCTAGCTCTAACCCTATTTCTTACACTTAGTCAAACCCTCACCCTATTGCTACCCTAGTCCTAACCCTAATTCTATGCCTACCCCAAACCCTAACTCTACTACTAGTCCTAAACCTAGCCCTCATTCTAGCTCTAAACTTAACCCAAACCCTAAACCTACCTCTGACCCTTATTCTGACCCTAACTATAAACTTAGTTTTAAACCTGAACCTAACCCTTATCCGAAACCTAACACTAGCCCTACCAGTAACCCTAACACTAAACCTAACACTAACAATAGCCCTAGACCTAAACCTAATTCTAAATATAGCCATAACACTAGCCTTAGCCCTAACAATAACTCTTAACCTAAACCAAACACTAACTCTACCCCTAGACCTATCCTAGTCCTCATTCTGGACCTAACACTAAAACTAATCCTAACCTGAACACTTACACTTACCCTAACAAAAATCCTAACTCTAAACATTATCCTAACCCAAAAACTAACCCTAACACTAGACAAACTCTAAATCTAGCCATAACCATAACTCTAGCTCTTACATTTCCCATATACCTAAAACTAGCCCTAAACCTCACACAAAATCTAGCCCTAATTACTGCCCTAAACCGAACCCTAAGCATAACCCTAACACAAACCTAGCCCTAACCGTACCCCTAAACCTCGTTCTAGCCCTAACCCTAGCCCAAACCCTAAACCTCACCCTTACTCTAGCCCTAACGCTAACTGTAACCATAGCCCAAACCCTAGCTCTAACTCTATCCACTACACTTACCGTAACCCTAAAACTAATGCTAACCCTAGCCCTAAACGTAATCCTAACCCTAACCTAGCCCTGACTGTAACCCTAACCTTTGCCCTAGCCCTAAAGCTAGCTCAATGAACCATAACCCGAGACCTGATATTAGCCCTAGCACTAATCCTAGCCCTGAATCTATTACAACCTCTAGCCCTCATCCTAGCCCTAAACCTGGCCTTAATTATAACCCTAACCCCAGCCCTAGCCCTAACCCTAACTCTATCCTGCACCTTACATCTAAACCTAGCTATAACGCCATTCTTTATCCTAAACTTAAACCTAACCCTATCCCTATCACTAAGCCTAAGCTGTATACTAACCCTAGTCCTAATCCTAGCCCTATTTTAACCCTATCCCAAACCCTAACTCTAATTTTAGCCCTATCACTAACTCTAACAATCACACTAGCCCTATTCCTAGTTCTAAACCTATCCCTTACCATAACTCTAACCCTGGCCCTAACCCTTGTCCTATCCTTTATCCTACCTTAATCCTAGATCTAACATAATTATAAATGTAACCCTAACTCTAAGTCTAAGCCTAAAACTAACACTAGTCCTAACCTTAACACTAATTGTAAAACTAGCCCTAACTCTAATCCCAGGACTAAAACAAAACCAAGCAATAGACCTAACACTAAACCTTAACTTAAACCAAACCCTAAACTTCTACAAAAACTAATCCTAGCCCTAATCGAGTCCTAACCCTAACCTTAAAACTTACCCTGACCCTGACTCATATCCTAACACTCACCTTAGCTCTAAACATGACGCTAACCTTAAACTGAACCCTAACAGTAAACCTAGCCCTAATTTGAGTCCTAACTCAAACCCTAAAACTAACTCTGATCCTGACTCTTAACCTAGAAATAACTCTAGCTCTAAATATTACCCTAACCTTAAATCTAACAAACACTAGAACTACCCCTAACCCTAACCCCAAGCTAACACTTATTGTAACCCTGGTTCTTATATTACCTGTTGCCCTAACCCTAGCCCCAATAATTAACACAAAAATGAGCCCTAATCAGAGCTCTATACCTAGCTTTAACTCTAACCTTAACCCTACCCCTAACCCTACCCCTAACACTTGCTCTAACCCTATCCCTAACCCTAAGCAAAATCGTAACCCTAAATGTAACCCTTGACCGAAACCTAATCCTAAATCTAGACTTAACTCTAGCTCTAGACCTAAACAAAAACCTAGCCTTAGCCCTAACAATAACCCTTACTTAACATAACACAAAGACTAAACCTACCCCTAGACATACACCTAGTCCCAATTCTGGCTTTAACCTTAACTCTAACTCTAAACTGAACACTGACACTGCCTTTAACACTAAATCTATCTCTAAACCTTACCCTAACTAAAAACCTAAACCCAACACTAGACATAGCCATAACCCTAACCCTACAACTAGCCCTAATCATAATATTAGCTCTTACATTAACAATAGCCCTAACTCTATGCCTTAACCTAACACAAAACCTAGAGCAAATTCTAGGCCTCAATCTAGCCCTATAGTAACCCCAACCCTAAACCTATCCCTAACCCCAACCCTAAACCTAAACCTAGCCTTAGTCTTAAACCTTAGTCAAAGCCTAACCCTTACAATAAATATAAACTTAGACCTATATCTTACTTTAAACCCTAACCCTAGCCTTAACCCTAACCATAATCCCAACCCTTACCCGAAAACTAACAATAGACCAAACCCTAAACCTAGCACTCACCATAGACCTAACCCTAGCTCAAAACCTAACCCGTACCATAAACCTAAACATAACTGTAGCCTTAACATTAACCCTAAAACTAAATCTAACCCTAAACCTAAACCTAAGCCTACATCTAACCATATCCATTACCCTAACCCTTATCCTAACCCTAATGATAACCCTAGCCCTAACCTTAACCCTAACCCTAAACCTACCATGATTCTGTCCCTAGACCGAAGGCAGAACCTAATCCTCGACCTAGCCCTATCACTAACACTAGCTGAAACCCTAGCCCTTACCCTAAACATAAACGTAGCCCCAAACCTAACCACTATCCTAGCCCTAATCCTAACCATAAACATAGCCCAAACTCTAGCTCTAACTCTATACATTACCCTTACCAAAACCCTAAACCTAATGCTAAACCTAGCCCTAACCCTAACCCTAACTCTATCCATAACCCTGATTCTAACCTGAAGCCTAACACTTACTAACACAGCCCTAACACTTACTCAATCCCTGACCCTTACCCTTAACCTAACCTTAAGAAAATGATAAGCCTAACCCTAACCCTAACCCTAGCCCTAATCCTAAACTTAAAACTAGACTTCACCTTAGCTCTAACCCCACCCATTATCCTAACCCTAAACATAAACATCATGATAACCCATTCCCTAACCCTAAACCTACTCTAACCCTAACGGTAAACCTAAACCTAGACTAACCCTAACCCTTGCCACAGTCCTAACCCTAGCTCAAACTCTAACAATTATGCTAAATTCAACACTAACCCTAGTCTTAAACCTAACCCTAACTCTAATCCTAACCCAACATCTAAACCTGTCCATACCCTTAACCCTAATAGTAACCCTAATCCTAATCCTAGACCTAATCCTGAACCTAACTCTATCCTTAGCACTAAACCTAACTCAAACCCTAACCCTTACCCTAAACCTAACCCTAGCCTTAACCCTAACCCTAACTCTAACTCTAGCCCTAATCCTAAACATAACCCTAGATCTAACCCTAGCTCTAACCCTTTCCATTACCCTAATGATAACAATAAACCTAATGCTAACCCTAGGCCTTAACCTAACCCTATCCATTTCCCTAAATCTAACCTGAGCCCTAAACCAAACTTGAAGCCTAAACCTAACCTTATCCATTACCCTAGCCCTAACTCAAACCTAATGCTAATTTGAGCCATAAACCTAAACCTCAACCTAAACCAAACCCCAAATCTGACTCTATTATAATACCCCTAGCTCTCAACTTGAACCTCACACTAAACCTTACTCTTAAACTAGACCTAGCCATAAATCTTACCCGAAAACTATCCCTAACCTTAACCCTAGACCTGATATTAGCCCTAGCCCTAATTCTTGCCATAACCCTAACACAAATGCTAGCCCTCATCCTAGCCCTAAACCTAGCCTTGATTGTAACCTGAACCAGAACTCTACCCCTATCCCTAATTTTATCCCTAACCCTAGTTCTGAACCTTGCTATAACCCCATACCTTCCCCCAAATCTAACCCTAACTCTAACTCTAGAATTAACCATTAAACTAATCCTAGACCTGATCCTAGCCCTAATTTAGCCCTAATTCTACCACTACCACTAAGACTAACTCTAAATCTTGCCCTAGCCCTATTCCTAGATCTAACCCTATCCCTTACCATAACCCTAACACTTGCCCTAACCTTAGCCCTAACACTAGCCCTAGCCCTAACCCTTGAACTAACCATAACTCTAAGTCCAACCCTAACCTTAAGCCTAAACCTCACACTAACACTAGCTCTAACAGTAACACTAATCTTAAAACTAGCCTTAATCTAGTTCAAGCCCTAAAACAAAACTGAGCCATAGCCCTAACCCTAACACTTAATCTATACCAAAACCTAACCCTACACCTAGCCCTAACCTTAGCCCTAATTCCAGTCCTAACCTAACCCTAAAACTAACCTTGAGACTGACTCTAACCTTAAACTAACCCTAGCTCTAACATAGCCCTAAGTGTATACGTAAACCTAAAACTAGTACTAGCCCTAACTCTAACCCTAAAAGTAGCCCTAATCATAACTCTAGTTCTTACATTAGCCATAGCCTTAACCTAATGCAAAATCTATCCCTAAACTGAGCACTGCACCTCGTTTTAACACTAACCCTAATCTTAGCCCTAACCATTACCCTAAATCTAACCCTAACCCTAATGATAACCCTAGCCTTACATTTAACCCTAATCCTAAATCTAGACCTGACACTAACCCTAACCCTCAACTTAGCCCTAACCATAGCACAAACCCTAACACTTACCCTAAACCTAACCCTAAAACTAACCCTAGACCTAAAACTAACCCTAGCCCTAATCCTAACCATAATCCTAGACCTAAACCTATCCATTACCCTAAACATAATCCTAACCCAAACATAGCTCTAAACATAGCTCTAAACCCACGCATTACCCTAACCCTAAGTATAAACATCATGATAACACTAGCCCTAAACCTAAACCTACTCTAACCCTAACTGTAAACTTAACCCTAGACCTAACTGTAAACCTAACTTTTGCCATAGTCCTAATCCTAGCACAAACCCTAACAGTTAACGCTAAACCTAACACTAACCCTAGTCCTAAACCTAAATCTAACCCTATCCATTTAGGCCTAACCCCAAACCTTTCGCTAATATTAACATAATCCTTACCTAAACCTAAAATGAACACTAAACCTAACCCTATCAATTACTCTAACCCTAACTCTAAACCTAACCCTAATGCTAATTTGAGCCCTAAAAATAATCCAAAACATAACCCAAACTCTGAGCAACACCCTGTCTCTAATAACACACCTAGCTCTAAACTGACCCTTACCCTAAACATAATCTTTAAACTTGACCTAGCCATAAAACTAACCCTAACAGTATCCCTAAATGTAACCCTAGACCTGACATTAGCACTCTACCTTATTCTTCCCTTAAACCTAACACAAACCCGAGCCCTCATCCTAATTGTAAACCTAGCCTTAATGCTAACCCCAACACTAACCCTAGCCCAAACCTTAATTACAACCTTCGCCCTAGTTCTGAACCTAGGTGTAACCACATCCTTTCCCCTATCCCTATCCCTAACCCTAACCCTAACACTACCACTAACACTAACCCTAGCCCTAACCCTAGGCCTAATCCTAACACTAACCATAGCTCAAATCCTAGCCCTAATTTATTGCTAACTGTAACCCTAACTCTAACCCTAGCCCTAAGACTAACACTAACTCGAGCCCTAGACTTATTTCTAGTACCAAACTTATCTATTGCCTAACACTAACACTATCCCTAAACTTCTTCCTAACCCGAGCCATAGTCCTAAACCTAGAACTAACCCTAACTCTAAATCTAATGCTAATTCTAAACCTAAACCTCACCCTAACACTAGCCCTAACTCTAATTCTAATTTGAAAACTAGCCCTAAACTTAGCCATAGCCCACAAACAAAACTGAGCTATAACCCTAATACTAACCCTTAACCTAAAACAAATCTTAATGTTACACCTAGTCCTAAAGCTATCCCTACAACTAAACTGACCATGACTCTGACCCTAAAACTAACCTTACTCTGAACATCACTCCAACCCTAAACATAACCCAAACACTAGCCCTAGCCCTAATCCTAACCCTAAAACTATCCCTAACCATAAAGCTAATTCTTACATTAGCCATAGCCCTAAACTTAACACAAAACCTAGCTCTAATCTAAGCCTCAACCCTAGCTTTAACCCGAACCCTAACCCTAACCCTAACCCTAACACTAATCCAAACCATAGCTCTAAACCTATTCCTTACCTTAAGCCAAACGCTCACCCTAATGCAACCCTAGTTTTAACCCTAACCTTAGCTTACCCCAAACACTAACTATATTACTAGTCCTAATCCTAGCCCTCATT
The DNA here is from genome assembly GCF_047511675.1 of Marmota flaviventris. Lineage (NCBI taxonomy): Eukaryota > Metazoa > Chordata > Mammalia > Rodentia > Sciuridae > Marmota > Marmota flaviventris. Next base: position 102,777 of record NW_027288195.1, on the reverse strand, counting down.
CTATCTCTAACCTATCCGGAAGCCTAATCCTAACCCTTACCCTTATTCTGACCCTATCACTAACCCTAGTTCAAAGCCTGACCTAAACACTAAACCGAACCCTAACTATAGCCCTACCAGTAAACCTATACCTAAACCTAACCATAACACTAGTACTAGACCCAAACTTAATCCTAAATATAGTCATAACTCTAGTCCTAGTCCTAAACAAAAACCTAGCCCTAGGCCTAAAATAACCATTAACCTAATGTGAAGACTAACCCTAGATCTAGACCTAAACCTAGATCTAATTCTAACCCTAACAATAAACCCAATGCTAACCCGAACACCGATGCTTACCCTAACACAAACCCAATCTCTAATTCTTATCCTTTCTCAAAACTTAAACCTAACACTAGACATATCTATAACCCTAACCCCAAAAACTAGTCATAACCATAACCCTAGCTCTTACATTACCAATAGCCCTAACACTAGCCATAAACCTCACACAAAACCTAGCCCTAATACAAGCCCTAAACCTAGAACTAAGCATAACCTTAACCTTAACCCTAGCACAAACACTAAACCTAATGCTTGCCCTAGCCCTAACCCTAGCTCAAACTCTAACCCTTACTCTAAACATAACCCTACCTCTAATCCTAACCCTAACCCTATCCCTAATCCTAAGTGTAATCATAGCCCAAATCTTAGCTCTAACTTTATCCATTACCTTAAACATAACCTGAACCCTAATGCTAACCCTAGCCCTAACCCTAACCCTAACCCTAACCGTAGCCCTAATTGTAGCCCTGATTCTAACGCTAACCCTTGCCCTAGCCCTAAACCTAGCTCAAACCCTAACACTTTCCATAAACCGAACCCTAACACTAACCCTAGGAGTAACCCAAATCCTAGCCCTAATCCTAACTTTTACCAAAGCCCTAAAATTAGCACTAAACTTATTCATTCGGTTAGCTTAAACCAAATGCTAACGCTCGGCCTAACCCTAACCCTATCCCTAACACTAACCCCCTATATATTACTCTAAACCTAACCTGAACTGTAAACCTAACTCTATCCATTACTCTACCCCAACCCTAACCCTAATGCTATTTTGAGCCCTAAGCTTACACCGTAACCCAAAGCAAACCCTAACTCATACTCTGACCCTAATAATAACGTAGCTCTATATCTGAGCCCTACACTAAACCTAACCTTTACACTAGACGTAGCCATAGACCTATCCCTATCACTATCCCTAACCACAACCCTAGACCTGACATTATTCCTAGCCCTAATCCTAGCCCTAAACCTAACACAAATCATAGCCCTCATCCTAGCCCTAAACTTACTTAATCCTAACCCAAAACCTCACCCTACCCCTATCCCTAAATATAAACCTCGCCCTAGCACTGAACCTAGCTATATAACCCCATCCCTTCCCCTGAACTAACCCTAACCCTAGTCCTAACCATAGGCCTAACCCTAACACTAATCATAGCACTAATCCTAGCACTATTTGAACCCTAAACTTAACCTTACCCCTAACCCTAGCCCTAAGACTAACTCTAACTCACATCCTAACCCTATTTCTATTTATAACCCTATTCGTTACCATAACCTTCACAACTGACCTAACCTGAGCCCTAACGCTACCATAGCCCTAACCCTATATCTAACCATAACTCTAAATCTAACCCTAATCTTAAGCCTAAACCTCATTCTACAACTACCTCTAACACTATTGCTAATCCTAAAACTAGAACTAATCCAAGCTCTAGCCCTAAAATAAAACCGAGACATGGTTCTAACCCTAAATCTTAACCTAAACCAAACCCTAACCCATAACTAGCCAGAACCTGAGCTCTAATTCGACTCCTAGGCCTAACACTAACCCTCACTCTGACTCATATCCAAACACAAACCCTAGCTCTAAATATCACCCTAACCCTAAAACTAATGCTAACACTAGACCTAGACGAAACCCTAACCCTAAATCTAACCCTAATCATAACCCTAGTTCTTACATTGGCCTTAGCCAAACCCTAGCCCTAAGTCTAACACAAAAATAGCCCTAATCCGAGCCCTAACACTAGATTTAACAATAACCCTAACCCTAAAACTAGCCCTAAACCTAACTCTAATCCTAGCCCTAACCCTCTCCATTACCCTAAGCCAAACCCTATGCATAAAGCTAACTCTAGTCCTAATCCCAATCCTTAGCCAAACCCAAACAAAAACCCTATTACTAGTCCTAACACCAGCCCTCATTCTAGATCTAATCCTAACCCAAATCCTCACCCTAACCTTCAACCTTACTCTGACCCTAAGACTAATTATAGGTCTAAACCTGACCCTAAACAGAAATTGAAACCTGAATCTAGCCCTACCAGTAAACTTATACCTGAACCTAAACCTAACACTAGCCCCATACCTAAACCTAATCCTAAATCTAGCTATTATTCTAGCCCTTGACCTAAACAAAAACTTAGTGCTACCCCTAACAATAACACTTAACCTAAACCAAACACTAACCACACCACTAGACCTAACCCTAGTTCTATTCTGGATTTCACTCTAACCCTAACTTTAACCTGAACACTGGCCCTGAAACTAACATTAAACCTAGTTCTAAACCTGACTTTAACCCCAAACCTAAAGCTAACACTAGACCTAGCATTAAGCCTAACCCTAAAACTAGCTCTAAACAGAACTCTAGAACTTACATTACATATAGCATTAACCCTAGGCCTAAACCTAACACAAAACTTAAATATCCCTAACCCTAATCGAGGCCTAAACCTACCCTAAGAATAACCCTCACCCTCACCCTAACCCTAGTCCTAACCCTAACCCTCACCTTAGTCCTAACCCTAGCTCAAAGCCTAACCCTTAGCCTAAACATAAACCTAGCACTATCCCTAATCATAACCCTAAACGTAGCCCTAATTTTAACCTTAACCCTAGACCTAACACTAGCTCTAATTTTAGCCATTACCTTAACTCTAACCCTAACCATAATGATAACCCTATCCATAACGCTAACTGAAACCTTAACCCTAAACATAAACCTAACCCTAGACCTAACCCTAAACCTAAACCTTGCCATAGTCTTATCCCTAACTCAAACCCTAACACTTACCCTAAAACCAAAAGTAAACCTAGCCCTAGAACTAAACTTAAACCTAAATCTAACCTTAATCATAAAGCTAACCTTACATCAAACCCAATCTATTACCCTAAACCTAATCCTAACCCTAATGAAAACCCTAGCCCTAACCCTAAACCTAACCCTGACCATAACACTAAACCTAATCCTCATCCTAGACCCTAGCTCAAAAACTAAACTTTACCCTAAATATAACCCTAACCCTAACCCTAAGCTACGTTTAATATCCCTAACCCAAAACCTAACCTAACTCCAGCACTAATCCTAACCTAACCCTAGCCCTCACCATAGATCTAACCCTATATATTATCCTTATGATAACCTCTAATCCTAATGCTAACCCTAGGCATAACCCTACCCCTTTTGCTAACCCTAAAGCTCTCCAAGCCCTAAACCTACCCTGAAACCTAAACCTAACCCAATCAATTACCATAACCCTAACACTAACCCTAATGCTCATTTGAGCCCTATCCCTAAACCTTAACCTAAAACAAACCCAAACACTGATCCTGACCCTAAAAATACACCTAGCTCTAAACCTGACCCTTACCCAAATCCTAACACTTACACTATGCATAGACACAAACCTAACCCTAAATATACCCCAAACTGTAACACTAGACCTGACATTATCCCTAGCCCTAATTCTAGACCTAAACCTACAACACACCCTAGCCCTCATCCTAGCCCTAAATTAGTCTGAATCATAACCCTAACCCTCACTCTAGCCCTAACACTAATTCTAACACTCACCCTGCTTCTAAACCTAGCTATAACACCATAACTTACCTAAAATTAACTATAACCCTAGGCCTAACACTAGACCTAAGCTGAACACTAACCTTAGCCCTAATTCTAGCCCTAACTTAGCCCTATCCATAAAACTAACCAAAACTCTAGCCCTAAGACTAACTCTAAATCTCACCCTAGCCTTAGCCGTAGTTCTAAACCTATCTGTTATCCTACCCATAACCCTAGCCCTAACCCTTGCCCCATTGTTAGACCTAGCCCTAATCCTAGATCTAACGCTAAATCCAAATCTAACCCTAACCAAAAGCCTAAGCCTAACACTAACACTAGCCCTAACCCTAATGCTAATCTTATAACTAGCCCAAAACCTAAACCTAGGACTAAATAAAAACTGAGCAACAGACTAACCCTAAACCTTAACTTAAACCAAACACTAACACTACACCTAGACATAACCCTAGCCCTAATTCAAGTCCTAACCCTGACCTTAAAACTTACCCTGACCCTTACTCATATCCTAACACTGACACTAGCTCTAAAGACCACGCTAAACTTAAACCAAACCCTAACAGTAACCCTAGCCCTAATTCCAGTCATAACCCTAACCTTAAAGGAAACACTGACCTGACTGATATCCTAAAGTCACCCTAGCTCTAAACACAGCCCTCACCTTAAACCAAACACTAAGAGTAACCCTAGCGCTTATCTAAACCAAACACTAGACCTAGCCATAACCCTAACCCTACAGCTAGCCCTCAACATGACCCTAGCTCTTACATTACCCATAGCCCTAACCCTAGCCCTAAACCTAACACAAAAGCTAGAGCTAGTCCTAGGCCTAAATCAAGCCTTAAGCATAACCCTAATCCTAACCCTAACCCTAGCCCTAGCCCTAACCCTAACCTAACACTGGCCTTATTCCTAATCCTAGATAAAAGCCTAAACATTTCTCTAAATGTAAACCTACACCTATCCTTCAATCTAACCCTTACCCTAGCCCTAATTCTAACCTTAACTCTAGCCCTAAACCTAGCTCCAAACCTACCCATTACTCTAATCCTAAACCTAACCTTATTGATAATCCTAGGCTTAATGCTAAACCTAAACCTAACAGGAAAACTAACACTAGACCTAACCTTAAACCTCACACTTGCCATAGACCTAACCCTAGCTCAAACCCTAACCCTTACTATAAACCTAAACATAACCATAGCCCTAACTCTAAGCCTAAACCTCAATCTAACTTTAAACATAGCCCTAAATCTACATCTAATTGTATACATTACCCTAACCTTAACCCTACCCCTAATGATGTCCCTAGCCCTAATCCTGACCCTAACCCTATGAGTACTATAATCTTATCCCTAGAAGTAACCCTAAACCTAACCTTCACCCTAGACCTAACCGTAGCTCAAAAGCAAAACCTTATGCTAAACATAAACCTAAGCCTAACCCTAGTTTTAACCCTAACCCTAACCCCAATGCAAGACCAATTCTTAACCATAAACCTAGCCCTAAACTTAGCTCTATTCCTATATATTATACTAACCATAACCCTTACCCTAATGGGAACCCTAGGCCTAACATTAACCCTATTGCTAACCATAACCCTATCAATTACCCTAACCTAATGTTAACTCTAAACAAAACCCTATCATTACCCTAACCCATGCCCTAGTGCTAATTCAAGCCCTAACCCTAAAACCTAACCTCAAACAAACTGTAACACTGACCCTGACCCTGATAAATCTCCTACATCTAAAGATGACTTTTACAGTAAACATAACCCTTACATGAGACCTAGCCATAACACTAATCCTAAAACTATCCCCAACCATAAGCTTAGACCTGACATTAGCCATAGCCCTAATCCTATCCCTAAACCTAACCCAAACCCCAGCCCTTATCCTAGCCCTAAACCTAGCCTTAATCCTAACCCTAAACCTAACTTTAGGCTTTACCGAGGAACAAACCCTAGCCCTAATCTTAGCACTCATTAGTCCTATTCATAACCCTAGCCCAAACCCTAGCCCTACGACTAACTCTAACTCTCACCCTAGCCCCAACCCTAGTTCTAACCCTATCCCTTACTGGAACCCTAATTCTAGCCCTAAACCCAGCCCTTACCCTAACCCTACCATTAGCTCTAGCCATAACCTAGGTCTAATTTTAACTCTAAATCAAAACCTAACCCTAAGCCTAACCCTAACCCTAACTCTAAATCTAACTTTAACCCTAGCCCTAATACAAAACCGAGCCATAGGCCTAACTCTAATCCTTAACCAAAACAAACCCTTAACCCTAACGCTAATCTTAGCTCTAATTCTAGTTTTAAGCTGAAAGCTAGAACTAACACTGACCCTGACTCTGACCATAATACTAACCCTAGTCTAAAAATCATCCTAACCCTAACGCTAAACCTAACACTAGACCTACCACTAACCCTAACCCCAAATTTAACCCTAATAGTAACCCTGATACTTACATTCACCTTACCCCTAACCTTAGCACTAACTTAACCAAAAACCTAGCCCTAATCTAAGACCTAACCCGAGCTTTAACCCTAAACCTAATCCAAACCCTAACCCTAATCAAAACCATAAACCTAGCACTAAATATATCTCTAAAGCTATCCATTGCAATAACCATTACTCTAGGCCTAAACCTAACCCTATCCCTAATCCTAAACATATGCATTATTCTAAACCAAAACTAAACCCTAAACCTCATATTATAATTACACTAACAATAATCATAATGCTAATTCGAGCAATAACTTTAAACATTAACCCATCCTAAACTTCTAACCCAGACCTTGACTCTAGCTCTAAATCTGACACTAACCCTAAACCTAACCCTTACATTATATATAGGCATAAACCTAACCTTAAAACTATCTTTAAACATAACCCTAGATCTGATATTAGCCCTAGCCGTAATTCTAGCCCTAACACTAAAATAAAGCATAGCCCTCATCGTAGCCCCAAACCTAGCCTAAATCATTACCCTAACCCTAACCATAGCCCTAACCCTAATTGTAACTTTCACCTTATCTCTAAATCTAGCTATAATGCCGTTCCTTACCCTAAATGTAAAACTAACCCTAACCCTAACTCTAGGCCTAAGGTGAACACTAATCCTAGCCCTAATCCTAGCCCTAATTTAACCCTATCCCTAACGCTAACCCTAACCCTAGCCCTAAGACTAACTCTAACTCTCACAGTAGCCCTATCCCTTCTTCTAACCCTATCCATTACCGTAATCCTAAACCTAGCCCTAAACCTAGTCATAACAATTGTCAAATCCTTATTACTAGTCCTAATGTAGATCTAAACTTAACTCTAAATCTAACCCTAACCTTAAGCCTAAGCCTAACATTAACACTAGCTCTAGCCCTAACGCTAATCATAAAACTTCCCTAACACTAACCCTTGCAGTAAAACTAAACCAAGAAAGAGCCCTTACCCTAAACCTTAACTTAAACCAAACGTTAACACTACACCTAGACCTTACCCTAGCCCTAATTCGAGTCCTAATCTTAACCTTAATACTATCCCTAACTCTGACTCATATCCTAACACTCACCCTAGCCCTAAACACCACCCTAACCTTAAACTGAACCATTACAGTAACCCTAGCCTTAATTCAAGTCTTAACCCTAACCCTAAAACTAAACCTGACCCTGACTATTAACCTAATACTAGGTCTATATTTCACCCTAAACTTAAACCTAATCCTAATACTAGAGGTTTAACCCTTAACCATATCCCAAAAACTAACCCTAAAAAACATAGTTCTTACATTAGCCATTGCTCTAACTCTAGCCATAACCCTAACACAAAACTAGCCCTAATCTGAGCCCTAAACCTAGCTTTAACCCTAACCCTAGACCTAACCCTAGCTCTAACCCTATCCCTTACCCTATGCCAAACCCTAAACCTAATGCTTATTCTAATCCTAATCCTAATTCTATTCCTCAACCTAACTCAAACCCTAACCCTATTAGTTGACTTAATACTAGCCCTCATTCTAGCTCTAACCATAACCCAAACCCTAACCCTAACCCTGACCCTTATTCTGACCCTAACAGTAATCATAGGTCTAAACCTGAACCTAACCCTAAACTGAACCCTAACATTAGCCCTATTGGTAACCTTATACCTAAACCTAACCCTAACACTAGCCCTAGACCTAAACCTAATCCTAATCTATCCATAACTCTAGCCCTAGACCTAATGAAAAACTTAGCTCTAGCCCTAATATTCACCCTTAGTCTAAAGCCAAAAACTAATCTTTCCACTAGTCTTAACCCTAGTCCTAATTCTGGCTTTCCCATTAACCATAACCCTAAACTGAACAGTGACCCTGACACGAACACTAACCCTATCTCTAAACATCACCCTAACCCTAAACCTAACCCTAAAACTATACTTAGCTCTAAATTTAACCCTAAAACTAGCCCTAATCATAACAAAGTTCTTACATTTGCCATAGCCCTAACCTATTGCAAAACCTAGCCCTAACCCAAGCCCTACCCTAGCTTTAACCCTAAAGCTAAACATAACCCTAATCTTAGCCCTAACCCTAAACCTAGGCCTAACCCTACTATACACCTAACTTAACACTAAATCAATCCCTAACTGTAACCCAAGACCTGACATTAGCACTAGCCCTAATACTAGCCCTAACCCTAACACAAACATTAGCCATCATTCTGGCCCTAAACCTAGCTTTAATCATAACCATAAACCTAACCCTAGCCCTGACCCTAATTCTAACCCTTGCCCTAGCCCTCAAACTAACTATAACCCAATACCTTACCCTAAATGTAATCCTAACTCCATCCCTAACTGAAGGCCTAAACCTAACACTAACACTAGCCCTAATTTAGCCCTATCCCTAACCCTAACCCTAACCCTAATCCTTGCTCTAAGACTAAATCTAACTCTCATACTAGCCCTATCACTAGTTCTAACCCTATCACTTACCATAGTACTAAACCTAACCCAAACATTAGTCCTAACCCTTGCCATATCCTTAGCCCTAGCCCTAACCATAGATCAAAATCTAACTCTAAATCAAACCTGAACCCGAAGCCTAAATCTAAGCATTATAAATACATTTATATTTAGACTCTGTGTCTACAGTGTGGCTTCAATTATTATTTAGAATATAGTCATTAGTTACATAAAAGGCATACCATTTCTGGTGGTTTATAGAGAACTCAGTGTCAGGGGTAGGATGCTGTGTTAAGGGGGAAAGCAATGAGGGTATGTGATTAATCTAACTTAGCAACTTTGTAGGAGAACTCAAATGAATAGGTAGTGGGAATTTATGGAAGTAAGTATAAATTCAAACTGCTTATCTGTATACATAAAATTACCCTATGTACAAATAGTAAAAGTTAGGAGGCTGAAAGTGGGATAGAGGCAGAAAGAAAAAAAAGAAGAAAAATAACAAGGAAAGAAAGAAAGAGAGGGAGAAAGAAAATAAGAGCAAATAAAGAGGTGGTGAGGTAGGGCCTATGGAATTCCTCTAAATTATACAATTCTAGAGATTCAGTTCTTAAAGTCCAATTTCATGGAGAGTTTTTGGTTAACGTATACCTAAACCTAAGCCTAACACTAGCCCTAGACTTAAACCTAATCCTGACTCTAGTCATATATCTAGCCCTAGACCTAAACAAAAACCTAGCCCGAGGCCTAATGATAAACATTAACCTAACACAAACACTAATCCTACCCCTAGACCTAACTCTAGTGATAATTCTGGGTTTAACCCTAACCCTAACTATAACCCGAACACTGACCCTGACCCTAACACTAACCCTAGCTCTACACATCACGAAAACCATAACCTTAACCCTAACACTTGATCTAGCCGTAACACTTACCCAAAAAGTAGCCCTAATCATAACCCTGGTTTGTACATTAGGTGTAGGCCTAACACTAGCCCCAACCTAACCCAAAACCTGGCCCTAAGCCAAGCGCTAACCCTAGTTTTAACCCTAACCCTAAAACTAGCCCTAATCCATACCCTAAACCTAGATCTAACCATAGCTTTTACCCTATCCATTACCTTAAGCTAAACCCTAAACCTAATGCTAACCCTAGTCCTAACCCTAATTCTTAGCCTAACCAAAATTCTAATCCTATTACTAGTTTCAGGTTTATGGTTAGGGTTAGGGTTACTTATAGGTTAGGGTTGGGGTAAGGGTTAGTGTTGTGTTAAGTTTAGGGCTAGAATTATGGCTAGGGCAAATGTCAGGTCTAGGATTTTGGCTAGCGATAGTTTTAGGGTTAGGTTTGTGGCTAGGTCTGGTATAAGGATTAGGTTTAGTGGTAGGTTCAGGGTTAGAGCTAGATATATTATCATGGGAAGGGGCAGAGTTAGGGTTTGGGTTGGGTTAAGGTTTAGGGTTAGGCTTGAATTAGCATTAGGGTTAGAGTTAGGGTAATGATAGGGTTAGGTTTATGGTTCAGTTTAGGTTTAGGTTAATGAAATAGGTTAGGGTTAGGTATAAGTTTAGGGTTAGGCCTAGGGTTACCATTAGACTTATGGTTATGATTAGGGTAATGGATAGGGTTAGAGCTAGTGATAGGGCTAGGGTTATGGTTAGAATTCTGGCTAGGGTTAGGTTAAAGTTTAGGACTATGTTCTGGGTTAGGGTTAGGTTTAGGGTTAGGTTTAAAGCTAGGGTTAAGGCTCAGATTAGGGCTTGGTTTTGGGCTTGGTTAGGGCTAGGATTAGGGCTATGGTAATTTATGAACTAGTGTTGCAATTAGTGCTAGTTTTAGGGTTAGAGTTAGGGCTTGGTCTAGTGTTATGGTTAGGTTTAGGGTTAGGGCTCGAATTTGGGTTAGGTTAGGGATAGTGTAGGACTACAGCTAATGTAAGAACTAGGGTTACTATTAGGGCTAGTATTGAAGCCAGATTTAAAGTTAGGTAGTCAGTGTAGTTAGGTAAATCGGGTCTAATATTGAGTGAAATCTAAAATGGAGACCATGCTGAGAATGACTCAGGGAAAACACAGGACAACTCATGGAATGTTAATGAAGTCTCAAAAAGGCCCTAGGCCAAAGTCCACCTCAAATAAATGTTAATGAACAGCCCCCAGCAAAAAGGTGCTGACTCAGAAATCCTTCCTGACCAGATTACTTCTTTGGCCCACCTGTGTCCCACCCCTCGGGCCTTCCAACCTACATTCCATCACCAAAACTATAAAAAGGGGAAACAACTGCACTTCCACAGATTCCACCTCTTGGGTCCCCTTCTTCCTCCGGGAGAAGTCTTTTCTGCTGTCCTTTAATAAACTTCTAATTTCTACTCTGACCTTGCCTCGGCGTGCTTCTTTGGTGTTATTCTTCAACATTGGGGAAGCAAGGACTCGTCACCAGTCAACAGCGGTAACATATTGGAGGTCCTAGACCGAGATTCTACACCGAGGTAAGTGCACGCACCCCATGTCTGTTTGAGGTGCATCTTTCTCTCTCTTTCTTTCTGGAGGGTAAGGTGGGCACCAGACGGCTACTTAAACGCAATTAGTGCAGCCGCCACTCTTCAAGACTCGGGTGAGAGGTTTCCCGGCCTAGGCAGCTCTCAATCACCTGTTCAATACAGAGCAGGCATGTTGGGTTCTGCCAAAGCCGCTTCCAACTTTTCTGTCTGGGCCCGGAGAACAATTGGCGTGAGTACACAGTGTCCAGAATCCCGATCTGCCTCGGATGCGTGGAGGTGGAGGAAGGAGTTTGGAACAACTGCAGAATTCCGGTCTGGGCTACACTCAGACGATTGCTAAGGTTCCTTTCTCTTGAGCCCCCTCCCGACAGCCCTCAGGGGTATCTAGGGTGATCGGTAGATGAATGGCACTGAGGGAAAGCCCCAATCACATTTGCCTCCGTATGGGCCATGCAACACTCCCAACCTCACATCCATTCCTCCTGGATGCTCCCCTTCCTTCGCAGGTCAGAAATGTTAGCAATTCAGGTTGTAGGACTGAGAGAAAGGCATGGGATAATTAGCAAAATCTGCCCAGGTTCCTTAAGATGCATAGGTAAATTTCACTAGTCTGTTTTACCGCCCCAGTGTTTAAATGTGTTGTGTTCCCTAAGCTGCTAGAGAGGCATTTTTAGAATCAACTCCTCTGGTAATCTGCTACCTTACAACCAGTAGATATCCCTTAACACTTAGGCGGCTCCTTTAGTCTACAGAGCAAAGGCAACAAAAGAGCGCATGTTTCTCTTTTGCAATGGGTTTTTAGTGGCCGGGAGGATAAGCAGTAATGCCCTTAAGTCTGAATCCTCCCAGGGTCTCTGGCACAGGGCAAACTGAGACCCTAGCACTTTGCTAAAGGGAACCAGAAACCCCTTGGCAAAGCAAGGTGAGAGACGGGTTTTCTGGACTGTTTAGGAAGCTCAAGCTTAGGGAGACGTCCCTAATGAGAACAGATTTCTCTGGCACGGCGTGGGTGCCTGAGTCCTGTTCTTCTCACTCAGACGGGAGCTTCTCTCTCTCCAATACGCCAGGTGCACCACTAGCCTGCGTATTGAAAAATTGGGATAAATTTGAACCTCAGATGCTCAAGAAAAAGTGCCTCATTTTCTTGGCCTGGCCTCAATACAAACTCTCTGATGAAGAAACCTGGCCACCAGAGGGAAATATCAATTTTAATACAATTTTACAGTTTGATAAAATTTACAAAAAAGGAAATGGTGTGAGGTGCTGTATGTTCAGATTTTCTTTGCTCTAAGGGAAAATCCTAAATTATGCCAACAGTGTAAAGTAGACTTAGCTATGATATCTGCCATGAAGAGAAAAATCTTGGACTCACTGAGGAAAAAGAATCAAGAGAAAAATTTGGGCCGATCAAAGTACATACCCCCTTCCCCCTTCAAGACCTAAGGCAGATAAAAACTGACTCTACTGGAAAGTTAGGAGATATGCCAGATTGCCTGGGATTGGATCTATCCAAAGGAGCTAATCCTGTAAGTAAAAGGGAAACTGAGGATTCCCAGCAGCTGCCAGAGCCATTTTCGCTTTCGGGAATTTCCTCATTCTTCCCTGCACTGTAAGGATTGCTCCATCTCTGTCCACTTAAAAAGAAGGGTCACTGAATGCAGTAAAGTCAGTCACACTGAGACCCTTGATTTTACACCTATAGTTGCCCCTCTGTGAAAACATCTGGTCCACTCATGGGAAATCTATGGTGCCACTGATAGGAGTCATAATTAAATGGAAGTTAAAAACCTGAAGAGATTTTTCTCTTATCTGGTCTCTCTATTTTAAAGGTTATTATAGATTGTTTCTTGGGGATGATCTTGGCTAAATGTGTATCTAAAAGATGATTTTTTTATTGTAACATCTGGTATCTAAATGAGTTTGAAGCATTGCATAATCTTGCAGTTAAAAGTTGGGGTTAGGTAATTGTTTAGTTTGTGATTCCAGATAATTCATGCCGGAGAACTTAAATACTTAGGATAGAAAATTAAAAGAACTCTACTTCCAAGTTGGCAAGTAACTCCCAATCATTTAGTTTTATTTTGAACTGCGTAGCCTGAGAAGATTTCACTAGGTGTACCAGTGCATTAACTTGGGCAAGGATAGTAAATTATGATATGGTATCTGTTCCCCTCAGTGTGTAAGATTTAGGAAATAAAATGTTGAAGTGGAACATTGGTCTGGCTTATTGAAATAACATTGAATAGCAACAGTCTTAAATTTTTAAAGCTTAATTTTGGATATACATGGTAGTGTGTGGTTCTATTTTAAGATTTTTTTCAAATGATTTAATGTAACTTAATACTATAGGAACTTCAGAACAAAGGAAGTAGCTTAATGATCCTAAAGAAATTTCTTCTGATGGTAGAGATCCTATTTTCAGTTTTGTGTGAGCAAGTTTTTCTAGTGTAGGAAAATGTAAAGGTATGAAATTTTGTAAATTGTATCTTAAACTTGTATCATAATTTTCAACATCCAAACCTGAAAATTGTGACTTATGGTTAAAATGCCTTAGGCATGAGGTTTCTGCTCAGAATTCCAGTTTTCCCAGTTCCTTCCAGACCTCAGCCAGGACTTAAGTTGATATGCAAATAGAAGAAGCCTGGAGCAATCAGTAGAAGACAGATCTGAGGCCCAAGGAAAAAAAAGAGTAAAGGTGTCTTTTTATGGGCACTCAAACTAGATTAAACCAAAGAGTAAATTGTATGGCATTTACTAATTACTGGCCAGTCAATTTTTTCTAGGACTTTTACTTTTTTCTTAGATTTTTTTTGAGCTCGTGATTTTAATCCTACAGACAAGTTAATGTTTTTCTGATAAGTTCTATTTTTGATCAACTGGAGTTTTTTTAAACATTGCAATGAGATTTCACCTGAGAAAGCTACAAGGCCTTTACTATTGTGTTGTGTTACACTTGTGTTACGTGTTGTATGTTGGTATGTCTGTGTGTATGTCCATATATCGTGCAGTGATATGACAATTGACAGATGAGGAGCGCTCATGAAAAATTTTTTTTAAAAAAAATGGATCCAAATATCTTTGATTCACGTGATTCAAATGGTTCAATTTAAATTTGGTAAACAGATGAAAGTAAAGATGTCTTTAAAATTAAGCTTATAAGTTTTTCTAGATGTTCAAAAAGGCCCTAATAAAGTGTTAAATCTGCTTAAATTCAAAAATTTACAAGTATTGTTTCAAAATGTGAACAGGAGGAGGTTAACAGATGAAAAAGAAAAACTAGAAGGTTCTAGGTATGGATTTAATAGAGGGAAAATGTGTTTCTGGATAAGAGTCTATATGATTAAGTAATTAAGAGGGTTTAAGTAAATGATATAAAGAAGGTCTGTGTAAGTTGCTTATAAGTGTAAGTTTTTGAGCAAGTAATCTTAAAGAAATTAAACAGCTGGTCAAACAAGTGCTGTTGTTTTAGAGAATTGTGCTATGTTATTTCTTTAAAAGCTAAACTTGGTTAATATAAAAACATCAATGTAATTGTGGTGTTAATGTGTCCATATCTTCCAGGTATACAAGTCTGTAAGGTAGAAGCTTTAGAGCATTATATCAAGCTGGTGTTCTAAAGTTGTATGGTAATTTTAGGCTTAAAAAGAAAAACATGTTGGAGATTTATTTATATCATTTGTGTTCTATAACTGGACTTGTTATCAATAAGATGTAAAGTTCTATGTTACTTTTTACACTGAGATACAATTTAAATGTATTTTTAAGTTAATGAGAGCCTAACCTGTGTGAAGGTTTTATTGCAAAACACAAAAGTACTTTGCTACTTTTCTACAAAAGGTTAAAAGCTTTCAGCCTTTCTTTAATTCATGTTTTAGATGTGATATTATGTTGTGTTTGCTCAAGTTCACAACAATTTATGTAGGCTTTGTAAAATGATGTTTAAAAAGCAAAGATCAGTTTCAGAACTACAGTACTTAAGATTTATGAAGAGCCCTGCCTTACTTGAGATAAGGCTCTGTCCCATCTCACTACATGTGAAAGTGACTATGGAAGAAGTAGGCCAGATTTCAGTACAGTTAAAGTTGTGTCCAAAAGTAGTTTTTTGCCAAGATTACTAGGATCTCAAACAGGGAATTATGATGTATAACCCTGCCAGGATTCAAGGTAGCTATTATATAAGCTAAATATGTTTTTACCCTAGTTAGTTTTGTTTTGTAGTTTGCTTATAGATGGTTTAAGGATTGCCTGTTAATGTTTTAAAGAGGTACTGCTTTAAGAACACAACCTGGGTCAACATAAGATAAGGAGTTATCACCTACAGGATAGAGAGATAGACATTAAAGCCCAGTGCTCTTAATAGAAGGCTGTTAACTTATTTGCTGGATGTTTAAGATTAAGTTTTAAAATTAAAAATTTGGCTCTTGCCCTCTGAGTCAGTCTGAATCAGGGAATAGGGGACTTCTCCAAAGGGCTCTGCAACTCTAGGCCACATAACCTCCTGAGCAGGGAGATTAATTAGACCAGTGGAGGACAGAAAGCCAATCAGTGCATTTGCTGTGAAGAGGAGGGTCATCAGAAAAGGGAGACATCCCTGATGCTTCCAAGGGAAGCCACATGGTCAAGCAAGGCCTGGACCCATCCTAGCGCAATGGCATTAGTGGAACTGAGAAGCTGCTGTAAGTTCCCTGAGGACTCCCAGGGAAGCTCAGCTGACTGTTAACAATAGATAAAAACAAAAGTCAGTTTGACTTGCTTCATCTTAAACACTTAGCAAAGACAGTCAAAGCCAAAGCACAGCTGTTCCTGGGCATTTTAAATAATAATAATAGTTAAATGTAACCTCCAAAAATAAGTAAACTAGAGGCTGCAAAAGAGATTCTCAGACAGGAATGCCTGATAACTATCAAAAGGAACTGCCAGAGTAGTTTTTAGTTTAAGGCCTTTATTTCTAACCTACACAGGTAGGCTTAGTGTTTGCAAGTATGGTTATCCAGCCCTCAGTAACAGAATTAAAGATTTCACTATTAGACACAGAGGTCATACTAGTAAAAGGATTTTGCAAGATCAGATGACATTAAATTATTAAACTATATCTTAAGGGAAAGAACGTCTGTAACCCTAAAAGTTAAATGTTGTGTTTACATCCCTGACATTTCTGGCAATGTGACAAATGTCCTTAAAGATTTACATGCTCAGATAGAAGCCATGTCCTCAGCAACTTTGTCATGGAAACAATATCTTAGCTCCTGGTTCTTGGTACTTCCTGGTGGAAAACATTGTTAGTCTTTGTCTTTGCCATCATACTCATTGGCATATTCCTGTGCTATGGCATTTATTGCTGCATCGATATGGTTCCAGTACTAATGAATTCTTGTTTCTCTTATAGACCATCCATCACTCAAATGGCCCTCCAGACTATTACTTCTCAATCAGACTTCTATAATGGACCACTCGATAGACCCGATTTTTAAAGGGGGACTCCAAACTGCTTGCCCCACACTGTCCCTTTTCAGCCTGAAGAAGCCAGAAAGATCTTCTTCGCCCCCCTTCCTTACAGCAGTAAGGAGTTCCCAACTTAGAGGGGGGAATGAAGCCAGATTTAAAGTTAGGTAGTCAGTGTAGTTAGGTAAATCGGGTCTAATACTGAGTGAAATCTAAAATGGAGACCATGCTGAGAATGACTCAGGGAAAACACAGGACAACTCATGGAATGTTAATGAAGTCCCAAAAAGGCCCTAGGCCAAAGTCCACCTCAAAGAAATGTTAATGAACAGCCCCCAGCAAAAAAGGTGCTGACTCAGAAGTCCTTCCTGACCAGATTACTTCTTTGGCCCACCTGTGTCCACCCCTCGGGCCTTCCAACCTACATTCCATCACCAAAACTATAAAAAGGGGAAACAACCGCACTTCCACGGATTCCACCTCTTGGGTCCCCTTCTTCCTCCGGGAGAAGTCTTTTCTGCTGTCCTTTAATAAACTTCTAATTTCTACTCTGACCTTGCCTCGGCGTGCTTCTTTGGTGTTATTCTTCAACATTGGGGAAGCAAGGACTCGTCACCAGTCAACAGCGGTAACAGTATTAGGGTTAACATTAAGACTAGGTCTAGTGTTTATATTAAGTTTAGATTTAGGGGTATGATAGGAGATAGGGTTAGTGTTAGGGTCAGAGTCAGGATCAGTGTTACTTTTAGGATTAGGGATAGGACTCAAATTAGGGTGAGGTTTAAGGCTAGGTGTAGGGTTAGGATTTGTGTTAGTGTTAGAGTAAGAATTATGGATAGGGCTAATGTCAGGTCTAGGGTTATGTTTAGGTTAGGGTTAGTGTTGGGGCTATGGCTTAGTTTTGTTTTAGAGCTAGGGCTAGGGTTAGGGCTAGTTTTGGGATTAGTGATAGTGTTAGGGCTAGTAGTAAGGTGAGGTTAAATCTTATATTAATTGTTATGGTTAGATGTAGCTTTAGGGCCAGGCTATGATTAGGGCTAAAGTTAGAGCTAGTGTTATGGTTATGATAACAGATAGGGTTAAATCTATAAATAGGGCTAGCCAAGAGTTAGAGTTAGTCTTAGGTCTTGGGTTAGGTGTAGGTTTAAGGTTATGGCAAAATTAGGGCTAGGATTAGTGCTAGGGTTAGTGTTAGGGTTAGGGTAGGTTTAGGGTTAGTGTTAAGTGTTAGGGATAGCGTTAGGTTTAGGAAAATGGATGGGGATGTAGCTAGGTTTAGAGATAGGGCGAGACTTAGAATTAGGCTTAGGGCTAGGTTAGGGTTCAGGTTATGATTAAGGCTAGGTTTAGGACTAGGCTAAGTGTTTGTGTTAGGGCTAGGGCTAGGATTAGGGCTAGGGCTAATGTCAGGTCTAGGTTTATGGTTAGTATTAGTTTTAGTATTGGGTTATGGCTATGTGTATTGTAAGGTTTAAGTTTAGGGTAAGAGTCTAGTTAAGAGCTAGGTGCATTATTAGGGTCAGAGTCCAGGTAGGGTTTGGTTTAGGTTAAGATTTAGGGTTAATGCTTGAATTAGCTGTGGGTTCGGATTAGAGTCAGTGTAATGGATAGAATTAGGTTTATGTTTCCAGTTATGTTTAGAGTAATGTATAGGGTTAGTTTTAGCAAAAGGGTTATTGTTAGGCTTAGGGTTAGCATTTGGGTTAGGTTTTTATTTAGGGTAATGGATATGGTTAGAGCAAATTTTAGTGCTAGGGTTAAGGTTAGGATTAGGGCTAGGGTTAGGTTTAGGGTAAGTGTTAGAGTATGACCTAGGTTTATGTCTAGGGAGATAGTTAGGTTTAGAATCAGGGCTGGGGTAATGGGTAGGGTTATGATTAGGGCTAGGTTAAAGGCTATGAAAAGGCTAGGTTTGTGTGGTGTTTGTGGCTAGTATTAGGGCTATAGTTTAGGGTTAGGGTTAGAGTTAGGGCCATAATTAGGACTAGTGTTGGGTTTAGGGGTAGGGTTAATATTTCGGTTAGGTTAAGGGTTATTTTTAGGGCTAGTGCAAAGTTTTTTGTTTAGGGATAGGACTAGATTTATGACTATATTTAGGAATAGGTTTGGTCTAATGCTAGTGTTACAGTTAGATTTAGGTACAGGTTTACTTGTAGGGGTAGGGGTAGGGTCTGGTTTAGGGTTAGTGTTAGAGTCAGAATAAGGGTCAGGGTTTGGGTTAGAGTTACAGCTAGAATGAGGGCTATGGTTAGAACTAGTAATAGAGTTGGGGATTGGGGTAGGCTAAGGATTAGGGTTAAGACTAGATAACATTAGGGTGAGGGTTTAGCTTAGGGAAAGAGATCTGTTTAGACGTAGGATTAGAGATAGTGATAGCTTTAGGGCTAGAGTTAAGGTTAGGGTTAGGGTTAGTCTTAGGGTTAAACCTAGGGTTAGAGCTTGGATTAGTACTAGAAAGCTTTAGGGCTATGGCTAATGCAAAAACTTGGTTTCTGATTAGGGCTAGTTCTAGGGTTAGCGTTAGGGCAATGTATAGAGCTAGGGTCAGTGTTAGGATCCGAGTCAGGGTCAGGGTTACTTCTAGGTTTAGGTTTAGCACTCAAATTATGGCAAGGTTTAGGGCTAGGTTTAGGGTTAGTGTTTGGTTTAGGTTAAGGGTTAGGGTTAGGTTTATGGCTCAGTTTTTTTTAGGGCTAGGTTAGGGTTAGGGCTAGATTTCCAATTAGCATTGTTGTTAGGGTTAGTGTTAGGGTGAGATTTAGGCTTAAGGTTAGGGTTTGATCCAAGTTTAGGGGTAGAGCAAAGGTTAGGGCTAAGGTTGGGCTAGGGATAGGGCTAGGTTTTGGGTTATAGTAAGAGATGGGTGTAGAACTAGGGATAGGGATAGGGCTAGCGTGAGAGTTAGAGTTAGTTTTAGGGATAGGGATGGGGTTAGGTTTGGTGTTAGGCCTAAATTAGGGCTTGGATTAGTGCTAGGGTAAGTGTTATGTTTAGGCCTAGGTTTAGGGCTAGGGTTAAGGTTAGCATGTGTTAGTGTTATGGTAAGTTATGATGTTACAGCTATGTTTAGTGCTAGGACAAGGGATAAAAATAGGGATAGGGCTGAGGATCAGATTAGGGTAAGGATTAATGCTGGGCTTAGAACTAGGATTAGGGCTAGGGATAGAGATAATGTCATGTCTAGCATTAAGGTTAGGTAGGGTTAGGGATAGGCTATGGCTCAGAATTGTTTTAGAACAAGGCCTAGGGTTAGGGCTAGTTTTATGATTGGCAATAGTGTTAGGACTAATGGAAGGGTGAAGTTTAGGCTTATATTTATTGTTATGGTTATATCTAGGTTTAGGGGTATGTCTAAGGTTAAGGCTAAGTTTAGGGCTAGTGTTAGGGTTATGGTAACAGATAGGGTTAGATCTAGAAATAGGGCTAGGTTCAGAGTTCGAGTTAGTCCTTGGGCTAAATTTAGGGGTAATATTAAGATTAGGGTTAAATTCGAGCAAGCATTCGTGCTAGGGTTAGTGTTAGTGTGAGGCCTAGTGTTAGGGTTAGTGTTAGTGTTAGGATTAGGATTAGGTTTAGGGGAAGGATAGGGTTATAACTAGCTTTAGGGCTAGGGCAAGGGTTAGAATTAGGGTTAGTACTAAGGTTAAGGTTTGGGTTAGGATTAAGACTTGAATTAGGGCTAGGCTGAGGGCTTGTGTTAGGTCTACGGCTAGGATTAGGGCTAGGGCTAATGTCAAGTCTAGGTTTATGGTTAGTATTAGTTTTAGTGTTAGGTTATGGCTATGTCTATTGTAAGGTTTAGGAATAGGGTAAAGGTCAAGTTTAGAGCTAGCTGTATTATTAGGGTCAGGGTCTGGGTTGGGTTTGGTTTAGGTTAAGATTTAGGTTTAATGCTTGAATTAGCTGTGGGTTTGGGTTAGGGTTATGGTAATGAATAGAATTACTTTTATGGTTCCAGTTAGGTTTAGAGTAATAGATAGGGTCAGTGTTAATGATAGGGTTATTGTTATGCCTAGGGTTAGCATTTAGGTTAGGTATTTTTTTAGGGTAATGGATAGGGTCAGAGCTAAGTTTACGGCTAATGTTAAGGTTAGGATTAGGGTTATGGTTAGTGTTAGGCCTATGATTAATGTTAGGTTTAAGGTTAGGGTAAGTGTAGGCATTTGAGGTAGGGATAGGGCTAGGGTGTGGGTTAGGTTTTGAGTCAAGGCTAGTGTTAGGTTTAGTTTTAGGGTTATCTTTAGGCTAAAGATTAGGGTTTGAGCTATATTTAGGGCTAGGGCGAGGGTTAGCATTAGGGTTAGGTCTAAGTTTATGGTTAGGGTTATGATTAGGGCTAGGTTTAGGGCTAAGATAAGGGCTAGATTTTGTGTGATGTTTAGGGCTAATGTTGGGGCTTCGGTAATGCAAGAGCAAGGGATATGGTTATGGCTAGTTTTAGGGTAAGGGTAATGGATAAGTCTAGTGTTAGGGTTAGGTTTTGGTTTAGGATAAGTTTTAGAGCTAGGGTTTCTATTAGATTAAAGGTCATTGTGGGGTTAGGGTTAGTTTTAGGTTTAGAGCCACAATTAGGACTAGTGTTTGGTCTAGTGAGAGGTTTAGTTTTTAGGTTGGGTTAAGGTTATTGTTAGGGCTAATACTAGGTTTTTGTTTAGGGCTAGGGCTAGATTTATGACTCTTTAAAAATTAGGTTGTCTAATGCTACTCTTACTGTTAGAATTAGGTATAGGTTTACCGGAAAAGGTAGAGCTAGGGTTCGGTTTTGGGTTAGGGTCAGGTTTAGATCTAGGGTTAGTGTTAGGGTCAGAATAAGGGTCAGGGTTAGGGTTAGGGTTAGAGCTAGAATAAGGGCTACTTTTAGGACTAGTAATAGACTTAGGGTTTGGGAAGGCTAAGAATATTGGTTAGGACTAGGGTAGCATTTGGATAAGGATTTGGCTTAGGGTAAGGGATAGGGTTAGAGGTAAGGCTATGGTTTGGTTAAGGGTTAGGGTTAGTGTTAGAGTTAGGGTTAGGCTTAGTGTTTGGTTTGGGATATAGTTAGTTTAAAGGTTAGTGTTAGGGTTAATATTAGGTGTAGGATTAGGATTAGGTAGTGTTAGGGTTAGGGGTAGGATCAGGGTTAGGGTTTTTGTTAGGGTTAGGGTTAGGGTTAGAACAGATTTAGGTTTAAGGTTAGGTTAGGGTTTGTGTTAGTGTTAGGGTTAGGGTTATGTTAAGATTAGGGATAGGGTTATGGTTATGGTTAGGGTTTGTGTTAGGGATAGGCTTAGTGTTAGGGTAAGGTTTAGGGTTAGGGCTAGTGTTAGGTTTAGGGTTAGTTTTATTGTTAGGGTTAAGGTTAGGGTTAGGATTAGTGTTAGGGTTATGGTTAGGTTTAGGGTTACAGTTAGTGTTAGAGTTTGTGTTAGGGTTAAGGTTTGGGTTAGAGTTAGGGTTACAGTTAAGATTAGGTTTACATTTAGGGTTAGTGTCAAGCTTGGGGTTAGTGTTAGGGTTAGTGTTAGGTTTAGGGTTTGTGTTTGTGAAAGGGTTATGTTTAGGGTTAGGTTTCAGGTTACAGTTAGGGTTAGTTTTAGAATTAGTGTTAGGGATAGGGTTAGGTTTAGTGTTAGGGTTTCTGTTAGGGTTAGGATTTGGGTTAGTGTTATGGTTAGATTTAGTGTTAGCATTAGGGTTAGGTTCAGTGTTATGGTTAGGGTTATGTTTAGAGGTAATATTAGTGTTTCAGTTTGAGTAAAATTTAGGTTTAGGGATACTGTTAGGTTTAGGCTTAGGGTTAGGGTTAGTGTTAGTTATACAGTAATGGTTGGGGTTAGGATTTGTGTTATGTTTAGAGTTAAATTTAGTGTTAGTGTTAATGTTAGTGTTAGTGTTAGGCAAGGATTAGAGTTAGGGTTAGGTTTAGGTTTAGGGTTAGGGTTTGTGTTAGGGTTAGCTTTAGGGTTAGGGTTACTCTTAGGATTAGGTTTATGTTTAGGGTTGTGGATTGGGTTATTATTAGTATTAGGGTAAGGTTAGGGTTAGCATTAGTGTTTGGGTTAGTGTAATAGTTATGTTTAGGGTTAGTGTTAGGTCTAGGGTTAGGTTTAGCATTAGGTTTAGGGTTAAGATTAGGTGAGTGTTAGGGTTAGGGTAACGGTTAAGGTTAGGGTAAGTGTTAGGGTTAGGGTTAGGATTAGGAACAAGGTAAGGTTTAGGGTTTGGTTAGGGTTTGTGTTAGGGTAAGTGTTATGGTTAGTGTTAAGGTTAGGTTTAGGGTTAAGATTAGGATTAACTTTAGGGTTAAGAATAGGTTTAGGGTTAGTGCTAGGGTTAAGGATAGGGTTAGGATTAAGTTTAAAAGTTAGGGTTAGGATTAGGGTTAGGGTTGGTGTTAGGGTTATTTTTAAGGTTAGTGTTAGGAATAGGTTTAGTTTTATGATTAGCGTTAAGGTTAGGTTTAAGGTTAGTGTTATGGTTAGCATTAGGAATAGAGTTAAGTTCAGGTTTAGTGTTAGCATTAGGGTTAGGGATAGGGTTCGTCTTAGTATTTGGGTGATGGTTAGGATTAGGTTTAATGTTATGGGTAGTGTTAGGTTTATGGTTATGGTTAGGGTTAGGATTAGTGTTCGGCTTAGGGTTAGGGTTACAGTAAACTTTAGGGTTGATGCTAGTTTTAGGGTTAGGATTAGGGTTAGGTTTAGTGCTAGGGTTAGGTTTAGGCTTAGGGTTATGGTTAGGGTTAATTTGAGGGTTAAGGTTGGGGTTATGGTTAGGTTTAGGTTTATTGTAAGGGTTAGGGTTAGGGTTAGTGTTAGTGTTAGGGATGGGGTTAGTGTTAGAGTTAGGGTTAGGTTTGGGTTAGATTTAGTGTTAGGGTTAGAGTTAGAGAGAGTGTTAGGGTAGTGATAGTTTTAGGGTTAGGGGTAAAATTAGGGTTAGTGTTACTGTTACAGTTAGGGTTAGAGTTAGTTTTAGGGTTCATATTAGGCTTAGGATTAGGATTAAGTTTAGGGTTAGTTTTAGGTTTACGGTTAGTTCTAGGGTTCAGGTTAGGGTTAGACTTAGTTTTAGAGTTCGGGTTAGAGTTAGGTTTAGTGTTAGGATTGTGTTTGTGTGAGGGATATGGTTTGTGTTAGGGTAAGGTTTAGGGTTAGGGTTTGTGTTAGGGTTAGGGATAGGGTAAGGGTTAGGGTTAGGATTGGGAGTAGAGTGAGGCTTAGAGTTAGGTTTAGGGTTAGGTTTATGTTTAGTTTTAGGGTTACTTGTATTTTAGGGTTAGTGTTAGGGTTAAGTTTAGGATTAGTGTTAGTGTTAGGGTTTATTTTATGGTAAGGGTTAGGGTGAGGGTTAGGGGTAGGGTCAGGTTTAGGGTAAGGTTCAGTGTTAGTGTGAAGTTTAGGGTTAGGGATAGTGTTAGGGTTAAGGATAGGTTTAGTGTTACTTTTAGGTTTAGGGTTAGAATTAGTGTTACGGTTAGTGTTACGGTTAGGGTTTGGGTTATGGGTATGTTTAGTGTTAGGATTAGGGTTAGGTTTATGGTTAAGGTTAGCTTTGGGGTTAGGATTAGGTTCCGGGTTAGGGTTAGTGTTAAGGTTAGTGTTAGGGTAAGAATTATGGTTTGTGTTAGGGTAAGGGTTAGCTTTAGGTTTTGTGTAAGGTAGTGTTTTAAATTAGGGTTTTTGTTATGATTAGAAAGAGGGTGAGAATGAGGCATAGGTTTAGGGTTAGGGTTAGTTTTAGGGTTAGGGGTAGTTTAGGCATAGTGTTAGCGTTAGTGTTACGGTTAGTGTTAGGGTTAAAGTAAGGATTAGGGATAGGATTAGTGTTAGGTTTAGGGTTAGTGATAGTGTTAGTGTTGGCGTTAGGGTTAAAGTTAGTGATAGGTTTAGGTTTAGGGTTAGTGTAAGGGTTAGGATTAGGATTAATTTCAGGGTTAGTGTTAGGGTTAGTTTAAGTGTTATCTTTAGTGTTAGTGTTATGGTTAGGTTTACAGAGAGTGTTATGGTTAGGTATAGGTTTAGGGTTACTGCTAAGGTCAGGGTTAGGGTTATTATTACAGTTAGCATTAGGATTTGGGTTCGTTTTAGGGTTAAGGTTAGGGTTATATTTAGGGTTAGTTCTAGGGTTAGACTTAGGGTTAGAATTAGTGATAGGGTTATTGCTGGGGTTATGGTTAGTGTTAGGATTAGGGTTAGGGATAGTGCTAGAGTTAGGGTTAGGTTTGGGATAAGGTTTAGTGTTAGTGTAAGGGTTAGTATTAAATTTAGTTTCATGGTTAGGGTTAGGGTTAGTTTTAGTGTTACCTTTAGAAGTTAGTGTTACGGTTATGGTTAGGGAGAGATTTATGTTTAGTGATAGGTCTAGGGTTAGGGCTAAGGTCAGTGTTAGGATTAGTATTACAGTTAGGGTTAGGGTTAGGGTTCGTTTTAGGGTTAGATTTAGGGTAATATTTAGGGTTAGGTCTAGGGTTAGGGTTAAGATTTGGATTAGGTTTAGGTTTCGTTTTACAGTTAGGGTTAGGGTTAGGGTTAGAGTTAGGATTAGTGTTCATGTGATGGATAAGTTTTGTGTTAGGGTAAGGGTTAGGGTAAGGGTCAGGGTTAGGGTTAGGTTTAGGGTTAGATTAAGGCTTAGGGTTAGGTTTGGGTTAGTTTGAGGGTGACTTGTAGGTTAGGGTTAATGTTAGAGCAAGGGTTAGTATTAGTGTTAGGGTTAGGGTTAAGGTTTGTGTTATGGTAAGGGTTAGCGTGAGGGTTAGGGGTAGGGTTAGGTTTAGAATTAGGTTCTGTGATAGTGTTAGGGTTAGGGATAGTCTTAGGGTCAGGGATAGGATAAGGGTTACTTTTTGGTTTAGGTTTACAATTAGGGTTACGGTTACTGTTACGGTTAGGGTTATGGTTATGGTTAGGTTTAGTGTTAGGCTTAGGGTTATGTTTATGGTAAAGGTTAGTTTTGGTTTTAGGTTTAGGGTTAGGGTTGTGGTTATGGTAGGGTTTCTTTTAGAATTGGAGTTAGGGTTTGGGTTAGGGTTAGTGTTAAGGTTAGTGTAAGGATAAGAATTATGGTTTGTGTTAGTGTCAGGGTTAAGTTTAAGTTTTGTGTTAGGGTTAGAGTTAAAATTAGGGTTTTGGTGATGATTAGAAAGAGGGTTAGAGTGAGTCGATGGTTAAGGTTAGGGTTAGTTTTAGAGTTACTGGTAGTTTAGGTATAGTGTTAGGGTAAGTGTTAAGTTTAGTGTTAGTGTCAGGGTTAAAGTAAGGGTCAGGGATAGGGTTAGTGTTAGGTTCAGGGTTAGGCTTAGGGTTAGTATTAGTGATAGTGTTATTGTTTGGGTTATGGTTAGAGTTAGGATTAGGGTTATGTTTACTGTTAGGGTTTGTTTTAGATTTAGGGTGAGGTTTATAGTTCAGTTAGGGTTAGTGTTAGGGTTAGTTATAGGGTTAGGGTTGGAGTTAGGTTTAATGTTAGGGTAAAAGTTAGTTTTATGTTTAGTGTTAGTGTTACAGTTAGGGTTAAGTTTTGGTAAGTGTTAGGGCTAAATTAAGGGTTAGGGTTAGTGTAAAAATCAGTGTTAGAGATAATATTAGATTTTGTTTTAGGTTTAAGGTTAGGGATAGGATTAGTGTTAGGTTTACGGTTAGGATTATAGTTATAGTTAGAGTTAGTGTTATGGTTAGTGTCAGTGTTACTGTTATGGTTAGGGTTATGTTACATTTAGGGTTAGTGTTAGTGTTAAAGTTAGGGTTAGTTTTAGTATGTTAGTGTTAGTGTTAGGGTTAGTGTTAGTTAAAAGTTAGGTTTAGTGTTAGGTTATGTTTAGGGTTAAGTTTTGTGTTAGAGATTGTGTTAGGGTTATGGTTAGGGTGAGGATTATGGTTACGTCAGGTTTAGGGTTATGGTTAGGGTTAGGATTACTGTAAGGGTTAGTGTTAGAAGAGGGTTAGGGTTAGGGTTAAGTTTAGTGTTATAGTTATTGTTAATTTTAGGTTTAGTGGTAGTGTTAGGGTTAGGATTAGGATTAGTGTTAGTTTTAGATTTAGGATTAGAGTTAGGGTTAGTGTTAGGGTTAGGGTTAGGATTTGTGTTAAGGTTACAGTCAGGATTAGGTTTAGGGTTAAGGTTATGGTTAAGATTAGCATTAGGGTTAGGGTTAGTGTTAGGTTAGGATTATGGCAGGGTTAAGGTTAGTGTTAGGGTTCTGGTAAAGGTTAGGATTATGGTTGATGTTAGGGTTAGATTTAGGTTGAGGGTTAGGATACGGTAAAAGTTTGGTTTAGGGATTGTGGTAGAGTTAAGGTTAGGGTAAGTGTAAGCTTTAGGTTTATGGTTAGGGTTACATTTAGGGTTATTGTTAGGGTTAGGGTTAGGGTTATACTTAGGTTTAGAGTTGTGTTAGGATTAGGGTTAGGTTTAGGCATAGCCTTAATTTTAGGATTAGGTTTAGAGATATTGTTATGTTTAGGTTTAGGTTTAGGATTAGGGTGAGGGTTAAAGTTAGGTTAAGTATTAGTGTTAGGATTAGTTTTAGGGTTAAGGATTAGGGTTTCTTTTAGGGTTAGGATTATGGTAGGGTATGTGTTAGGATTCAGTTTAGGGTTCGTGTTCGGTTTAGGGTTAGGGTTATGGTTAGGGTAAAATTTTGGGTTAGGTTTAGGGTTACAGTTAGAGTTAGTGTTAGTGTTAATATTAGGGTTTGGGTTAGTGTTAAGATGAGGGTTTAGGTTATTGTAAGGTTTAGCATTAGGGTTTGTGTAGGGGTTATGGTTAGGGTTATAGTTAGGGTTACGATTAAGGTTAGGATTAGGGTTAGAGTTAGGTTGAGTTTTGGGTTAGGTTAGGCTTATGTTTAGGGTTAGGGTTAGATATAGCGTTAGGTTTAGGATTATGATTAGGGTTAGGATTCAGGTTAGGTTTTGGTTTAAATTAGGGTTAGGGATCGTGTTAGGGTTAGGGTTATGGTTTTGTGTTAGTTTTAGGTTTAGGTTTAGGGTTAGGTTTAGCGTTAGGGTTAGGGTTAGGGATAGGATTGGGGCTACGGTTAGAGTCAGTGTTAGGGTTAGGTTTAGGGGTTGTGTTAGTGTTAGGGTTAGAATTATGGTTAGGGTTAGTGTTACGGTTAGAGTTAGGGTTAAGGTTAGGTTTAGTGTTTATGTTAAGGTTAGAGTTAGATTTAGGGTTAGTGTTATGGTTAGGGTTAGGGCTATGGGTTGTGTTAGTGTTAGGTTTAGGGTTATGATTAGGGTTAGTGTTATGGTTAGAGTTAGGGTTAAGGTAAGGTTTAGTGTTTGGGTTATGGTTAGAGTTAGGTTAAGGGTTAGTGTTAGTGTTAGTGTTAGGGTTAGTGTTAGGTTACAAATTAGGTTTAGGTTGAGGCTTAGGGTTAGTGTCAGGGTTAGGTTTAGCTTTAGGGTTAGGTTTAGGGTTGTGGTTAGGGATAGGGTTAAGGTTAGTTCAAGGTTAGTATTTGGTTAGGGTTTTTGTTAGGGTTAGGGTTAGAGTTACGGTGAGGTTGTGTTAGAGTTAGGTTCAGGTTAGGGGTAAGGTTAGGGTTCGTGTTTGGGTTAGAGTTAGAGTTATTTTTAAGTTTATGGTGAGGGTTAGAGGTAGGGTTAGGGTTAGTGTTATGATTAAGTTAGTGTTTAGCGTATGGTTAGGGTTAGTGTTTGTGTTAGGTTTAGGGTTAGGGTTAGAGTTAGGGTTAGATAAAGGTTAGGGTTAGTGTTAGTGACAGGGTTACAGTTAGGGTAAGGGTTTGGTTTAGGGTTAGGATTAGGGTTAGGCTTAGGTTTAGGGTTAGAGTTAGGGTTAGGGTTAAGGTTAGTGTTACTGTTAGGGTAAGGATTAGGGTTAGTATTAGTTTTGGGTTAAGTTTAGATTTAGTGTTTGTGTTAGGGTTGGAAATTCTTTTAGGGTTCATATTATGTTTAGTTTTATGGTTAGGTTTACTGTTAAAATTAGGGTTGGTGTTAGGGTTTGAGTTAGTGTTAGGGATAAAGTTTGGGTTAGGGTTAGTGTTAAGTTAAGATTAGGGTTAAGGTTTGATTAGGGTTAGAGTTATGATAAGGGTTAGTGTTGGGGATAGGGTTACAGTTATGGTAAGGGTTAGGGTTAGGATTAGGGATTGGGTTAGGGTTAGGGTTAGCTTTAGGATTTGTGTTAGGTTTAGGGTTAGTTTTAGGATTAGTGTTAGGATGAGGTTTAGGGTTAGATTTGTGTTTAGGTTAGGTTTTTAATTATGGTGAGGTTTTGGGTGTTTTATTATTAGGGTTAGTATTATGGCTAGAGTTAGATTTAGGGTTAGATTTAGGGTTAGGGTTAGTGTGAGGGTTAGAGATAGGGTTAGGATTAGGGTTAGGGTTAGGGATAGGGATAGGACTAGTGTTTTGGTAATGGTTAGAGTTAGGTTTAGGGTTAGTGTTAGGATTACATTTAGTGTTAGTGTTAGGTTTAGGGTGAGGTTTAGGGTGAGGTTTAGGGTTAGTTTTAGGATTAGGGTTAGCTTTATGTCTAGAGTTAGGGGTGGGGTTAGGGTTAGTGTAAGTATTGTGATAAAGTTAGGATTTGGTTAGGTTTTGTGTTAGTGTTAGGGTTAGGGTTAGTGTTATGCTGAAGGTTAGTGTTAGGGTTAGGTTTAGGGTTCGTGTTAAGTTTAGGATTATTTTTAGTGACAACTTAGTTTTAGGGTGAGGATGAGAATTAGGGTTAGTTTTAGTGTTACTGTTAGGTTAGTATCACGGTTAGGGTAAGGGTTAGTGTTAGGGTAAAGGTTAGGGTTAGGATTCAGTTTAATATTAGGTTTAGTTTTATGGTTAGGGTTATGTTAGTGTTAGGGTTACGTTTAGGGTTCGTGTTAGGGTAAGGATTACTGTTAAAGTTAGGTTTAGGTTTAGATTTTCTGTTAGGGTCAGTGTTAAGGTTAGGATTAGGTTATGGGTTAGCATTAGTGTTTGGGTTAGGGTTGTAGTTAGGTTTAGGGATAGAGTTAGGGTTGGGTTAGGGTAGTGTTAGGTTTATGGTTAGAGTTAGAGTGAGTGTTAGAGTTAGGTTTTGTGTTAGGATAAGGATTAGGTTTATTGTCCAACCAACAGCACCACCTCTACAGGAGGTTGCTACTAACACATTTCTATCACCAGAGGGCGTAAGTGTCCAACCAATAACACTACTTCCATATGCTGGAAGTTTGCTGGGGCCATATGCTGGGAGGCCCCCAACCCCCGCAGTTGATAGTTGAGATCCTGAGACAGGATCTCAAATATTAACATGCCCTGTATTTGAGGCAGGATGGCAGCGAATTCACCATGCTTTAAATTTCAAAACAGTGAAGCAGCTAAAAGAGGCTGTTACAACCTATGGTCCTCAAGCACCCTTCACTGTAAGCATGGTCGAATCCATTACCAACTTCAACATAACCTCAGCAGATTGGAGTAATATGTGTAAAGCTGTGCTAAATGGAGAACAATACCTCTTATGGAATGTTGCCAATGAGGAATTTTGAAAGGAGACAGCTAGTTGAAATGCAGCAGCTGGTTATCCACAGAGAAATCAAGATATGTTGTTAGAAAAGGGACCTTATGAGGATCAGCAGCAACAAATTGTATATAATCCTGGTGTATACTCACAAATTGCTGTGGATGCGGTTAGGGCATGGAAGACTTAACAAGGACATGGAGGTTTACAAGGTCAATTATCTAAGGTAATACAAGGAGCTAATGAACCTTACACTGAATTTATAGATAGGCTTATTCAAACAGCTACCAGAGTTTTTGGGAATACAGAACTAGAAATGCCATTAATAAAACAACTGGCTTATGATCAAGTGAATCAGTGGTGCAGAGAAGTCATTAGACCATGGAAACATGAAGATTTAAATGCATATATTAAATTATGTAGAGACATTAATGAACAAGAGCAAGTCGTGGCAGCTGCAGTACAACAGGTTTTAGATGCCATGCCAAAACATGCTACAATTGTGAACAAACAGGACATTTTAAAAGGAATTGCCCCATAGGTGGAGGGTTTAACAAAACTAGGTATCAAAGAAGTAGAATACCGGGTATTTGCCCACGATGCTGTAGAGGGAGACATTGGGCTAATGAATGCTGCTCTCAAACCATCATAGAGGTTACTCCATTATCAAAAAAAGAGCAAGGACCAGGTGTCTATCCACGATATCATGGAGAAAGGCATCCATCTCCATTGCCAAAAAATGGACAGGGGGGCCCAATGCTCTGGGTCTCAAGACCACAAATATACAGGGCACTGGAGGAACCCAGAAACCCCATCAGGGTAGTGCCCAGGACACATTGTCCATTAGATCCCTCACTAAACAAACCAGAGGAAGCACAGTATTGAATATCTGTGCCTCAGCCAGAAGTACTCACTCCAGAGATGGGAGTTCAAATCATTCCCACAAGGGTAAAAGGACCTCTTCCCAAAGGAACAGTAGGCTTATTATTGGGATGCAGTTCTTCTACTCTAAAAGGACTTATGAAAAGTCCTGGGGTACTCGGTCCCGATTATAAAGGTGAAATAAAAATTATAGCCAGTTCTCCAAAGGGAGAACTGGCTATAATTTCATCAGTAGATAGAATAGCACAGTTACTAATAATACCTAGCCTACATGATAAATTTTCCAGTTGTACTGTAGAAAGAGGTTCCAGGGGATTAGGCTCCACAGGTGTAGATTGGGCTATGCTTTCTTTAAATTTAGATTCTCGCCCCATGCTAAAACTAAATATTCAAGGACATGAATTTAATGGGCTACTGGATACAGGTGCAGACCTTAGCATCATCTCTCGTCAAGAATGGCCAAAACATTGGCCATTACAACAAGCCACTCAAATGCTTTTAGGCCTAGGAGTGGCAACTAATCCCCATAGAAGTGCAATGGTATTAGATTGGAAGGATCCTGAAGGATGTGAAGGAACTATACAGCCATATGTATTGGATCATCTTCCCGTAAATTTATGGGGACGAGATGTCCTAGATCAATTAGGACTAACATTAACAAATGACATCAATCCAAATGTGCTCACTATTATGGCTAGACAAGGTTTTAGGAAAGGAAAAAGATTAGAAGAACAAGAACAAGGTATAGCAGCACCAATACAAATAGATCAAGGAACGGAGAGACATGGGTTGGAATTTCTAAAGGGGTCACTGAGACAATAAAAATTACTTGGAAATCAGAAAGACCAGTATGGGTTCCTCAGTGGCCCCTGACTAAAGAAAAAATACAAGAAGCACATGACCTGGTCAAACATCAATTAGAAGAAGGACATATACAACCTTCTGTATCTCCCCATAATACTTCCATTTTTGTCATCAAAAAGAAATCTGGTAAATGGAGATTATTGCAAGATTTAAGAGCCATTAATAATGAGATGGTTATTATGGGACCTGCTCAATGGGGGATTCCTCAGTTGTCTGCTTTGCCAAAAACCTGGTTTTTTTTTTTTTTTGTTATAGATATTAAAGATTTTTTTTTCAATTTCAATTTATCCTGAGGATAGTCCACATTTTGCATTTACTATCCCTGCACTGTGTCATGAAGGTCCTGATCAGAGATATGAATGGAAAGTACTCCCTCAAGGGGTGGCTAACAGCCCAACTATGTGTCAAATTTCTGTTAACAAAGTAATCCAGCCACTTAGAAATAAAAATCCTGAACTACAAATATTTCACTATATGGATGATATATTATTAGCACACAAAGATAAAAACACATTGCTAGAATGTTATGCCACACTTACAAACTTATTAAAAAAATATAATCTAGAGATAGCAATAGATAAAGTACAATTAAATTTTCCAATTAATTATTTAGGAGTTCTATTATCCTCAACCATGGTCCATCCACCAAAAATTCAAATATGAGTAGATCAACTCAAATCACTTCAAAAGTTATTAGGAGACATAAATTGGATAATGCCTTATCTAGGTATACCAACAGCAGAGTTGGGACCTTTATTTGATATCTTAAAAGGTCCATCAGATCCAAATTCACTCCAAATGTTAATGCCTGAAGCAAAAAAGGCATTAAAAATCATTGAAACATATATGGAAAATATGATTTTGGATAGAATTTACATAAGTTTGCCTTTACTATTTATTGTACTAGCAACAAATATATTCCTACAGGAGTATTTTGGCAAGAAGGTCCGTTATTATGGATACATTTATCTTATTCTCCTAACACTATTCTTACTAGGTACCATGAGGCTGTAGGACAATTAATACTCAAGGGAATAAAAGCAGCAAAGGGAGTGTTTGGAATTTCTCCAAATTAAATTATTACTCCATATAGTATGGATCAAGTTGATGAGTTAGGTAATGACTTAAATACTTGGGCAATAATCATGTGCAAATCTAATGTTTCATTTGATAAACACTTACCATGTAATCCTTCATTGTCTTTTTGGTCATTGCATCCTGTAATTTTTCCAAAAATGACAAGAAAATCACATATTATGAATGCTCCAAATATATTCACTGATGGGTCAAATAATGATACAGCAGCAATAGTTACACCTGATCAAACTTTTACATTTTTAATACCCAAACAATCAGCTCAAAAGGCAGAGCTTAATGCAGTATTATACGCTTTTGTGATGTTTAAAGATTCTGTATTTAATTTATTTTCAGATAGTCAGTATATAGTTAATGCCTTAGTATCCCTTGAAGATGCTGGTAGGATTTCCCCTTCCTCTACTGTTTTCTCTTCACTTTCTACTATACAAAATCTAATTTGGGACAGAAAAGATCCATTCTTTATAGGACATATCAGGGCACATACAGGATTGCCTGGAGCCCTTAGTTTGGGCAATGATTTAGCAGATAAAACTACACATGACATACATATTTTCTCTACACTAGAAGAAGCTACAAATATTCATAAAAAGTTCCATGTCAATGCTAATACTTTACAAAAGCATTTTAAAATAACTAAGGAACAAATGAGACAGATAATAAAACAATGTCAAAATTGTGTGACCTTTTTACCACAAGTTAATCTTGGAGTCAATCCTAGAGGACTGATACCTAACCATATTTGGCAGGTGGACCTCACACACTTACCAGAATTTGGAAGATTTAAATATTTGCATGTTACAGTTGATACTTCTTCTGGATTTTGGATGGGCTCCCTTCATGCCAGAGAAAAAACTAAAGATACTATAGCTCATTGCTTACAAAATTTTGCCACTGTGGGCGTTCCAAAACAGTTAAAACAGATAATGCCCCTGGTTATACTTCTACCTCTTTTAAACAATTTTGCTCATCATTTGGCATTACTCATACAACAGGAATCCCATACAATCCACAGGGACAAGGAATAGTTGAAAGAGCTCATCAAACTATTAAAATGTACTTATTAAAGCAAAAAGAGGGAATTGGAAAGGGGTATATATTCCCCAAAGATAAACTTAAAATAACCCTTTTTACTCTAAACTTTTTAAATTTGGATTCATCAGGGCTTAGTGCTGTGGAAAGGCATATGTGTCCAAAAAATGTACAAGCCCAACGTACTTTGGAAGGATATTCTAACAGGACAATGGAAAGGTCCTGACCCAGTAATTGTCTGGAGTCAGGGGTCTGTTTGTGTGTTTCCACAGGGAGAACAGCAGCTGATTTGGATTCCAGAGAGATTAACTAAGGTCCTGACCCATTGATTGTATGGAGTCTGGGGTCTGTTTGCGTGTTTCTACAGGGAAAACAGCAGCTGACTTGGATTCCAGAGAGATTAACTAAAGCGATTTCTACAGACCAAAAAGAAGATGATTTGGCTCAAATCCATAACAGCTGATATCCAGAACTCCACTTTGGCTACCCTTACATCTGCTACAGAACCAGGATGCTTTTTTCAGTATCTATTTTATTATTGTCCTTTCCCACATCATGAAGTTCTATTTTGTTTTTTGAGCTCATACAGACCTAGGTTAATGTTTTGCTAATAGTTCTATTTATTTTTTGACTATAGAGTTTTTAAACATTGCAATGGAGATTTCACCTGTAAAAAGTTATAAGGCCTTTACTATTATGTTATGCATTGCATGTATTATATTATGTGTGCACACTTGTGTTTTATGTTGTATGTTTGTATGTACATATGTCCATATATCATATATGATAAGCACTCATGAAAAAATGGATCCAAATATTTTTTTTTTATTCACATGATTTAAATGGTTTAATTTAAATTGGGTAAACAGCTATTGAGGATTGTTTTATTATGTGAACAAAAAAGGAGGTTAACATATCTATTTGTTTACTTTCACCTTTCCTTTTCATTATATATATAATATATATAATAATTCTGTTTCAGATAATGTAAATTGTTAAGAAAATTGTTTTCTTTTAGTGCCTTCTGGAATGTTACATAATTTTTTCTTTAGCCATTATTGCCAGAATTTCTATCTTCATCCCAGTGCCAGTGAAGACAAAGATAAAACCAATCTACATCTTCTACAATAGCTATCACTGAACTACTTGCAGAACTTGCCTGGACTATGTATCACCTGTATGCATTTTGAACTCACTTGTATGCATTGTGAACTATCTGTTGGTGCAGCGACTTCTGGTAGTGTTGGGGTATTTTTGCTGATGGTGTCATCGATGGTAATTGACTTATCTTCCTCACTTCTGCTTGTGAAACAGAGAGGGGGAGATGTTGAGAGCCACAGCCGAAGGGGCCCCAGCAAACTTCTAGCTGCCAACTGATTGGCTCCTCTGCCGTGATGCTCATTGGGCTGTTTCCCCACCCTTTCAGACGATGGAGCTGCTAATTGGGGGACATTTTATTGGCTCCGCCCATGTGACCCAGCCAATCGGCCTCAAGAGCAGGAGGAGTGGGGGAGGTTGAGGCTTGTGGGAAGCCGGTGGTGGCAGTTGAGCTCTGAGGGAATTCCTGAAGAGCTGTGTGGTGCGGTGTGTGTGTTCTAAAAATAAAGTTTGTTTCTTTTGACAAGTGGCTCCTGAATTGTGCCCAGCCAGACTGCGGCATTGTCCTGCCAAAACTAATATATATAAATTCTCTCTCTCTCTCTCTCTCTCTCTCTCTCTCTCTCTCTCTCTCTCTCTCTTTAAAAAAGCTAGTCTTATGTTTAGGTTTAGCATTAGTGTTAGTGCTAGGGTTAAGGTTAAGGTTAGAGTGAGGATTAGGCTTAGTGTTAGGGAGTTTAGGGTTAGCTTTGGGTTCTGTGTTAGTTTAGGGTTATGGTTAGGATTAGTGTTAGGTTTAGGGTTAGGGTTTCTGTTAGTGTTAGTGTTAGGGTTAGTGTTAGGGGAAGAATTATGATTAGAGTTATGTTTACGGTTAGGGTTAGGGTTAGTGTTAGGTGTAGGTTTAGCTTTAGGGTTAGTTTTAGGGTTTGGTTTAGGGTTAGGGTTAGGATTAGTGTTATGGTTATGGTTATGTTTAGGGTTAGCGTTAGTGTTAGTGTTAAGGTTAAGTTTAGTGTTTGGGTTAGTGTTAGGGTAAGTGTTAGGTTTAGTGTTAGGGTTAGGTTTATGTTTAGTGTTAGCATTAGGGCTAGGGTTAGTTTTAGTATTAGGGTTCAGGTTTGGATTAGGGTTATGTTATGTTAGGATTAGGATTATGTTAGGATTAGGGTTACAGTTAGGGTTAGGGTTTGGGTTATGTTTAGGGCTAGTTTTTCAGTTAGTTGTAGGTTTAAGGTTAGTGTTATTCTTAGTGTTAGGATTCAGGTTATGGTTTTTGTTAGAGTTAGTTTTTGTGTTAGGTTTAGGGTTAGGGTTAGTTTTAAGGTTATTATTAGGGTTAGGGTAAAGGTTAGGATTAGGTTTTGGTTAGTGTTAGTATTAGGTTTAGGGTTAGGTTTAATGTTATTTTTAGGGTCAGGGTTAGAGTTAGGATTAGTGTAGGGTTAGTGTTCATGTTATGCTTAGTGTTAGTGTTAGGGTAAGGGTTAGGGTTAAGAATAGTGTTAGGGTTAGGGTTCAGGTTATGGTTAGTGTTAGGGTTAGGGTTAGAGTTAGGGTTAGTGTTAGTGATAGGCTTAGGTTTAGGGTTAGTGTTCGGTGGTTAGGGTTAGTGTTAGGATTAGGGTTAGGTTTAAGATTAGGTTTAGGTTTAGTGTTAGGGTAAGTTTTAGGTTTAGTTTTAGGTTTAGGTTTAGTGTTAGGGTTATCATTAGGGTTAGGATTAGTTTTAGAATTAGGTGTCAGATTAAGGTTAGTGTTAGGGTAAGTGTTAGGATTCGGGTTATGGTTTGTGTTAGGGTTATGATCAGGTTTAGGGATGGTGTTAGTGTTAGGGTTGGAGTTAGGATTATGGTTAGGGTTAGTGTTAAGATTAGGGTTAGTTAGGGTTAGGATTAGCGTAAGGGTTAGTGTTAGGTTTAGGGTTAAGGTAGGATTAGGCTTTGTGATAGGGTTATGGTTGGGGTTAGGTTTAGTGTTAGTGTTAGGGTAAGTGTCACTGTTTGTGTTAGAAATAGGATTAGGTTTAGTGTTAGGGCTACGTTTATGATTAGGTTTAGGTTAGGGTTAGGGTTATGTTGTGGGTTACAGTTTATGTTAGGGTTATGGTTATGCTTAGATTTAGGGCTATTGTTAATATTAGGGTTAGGAATAGGGTTACAGTTAAGGTTAGTGTTAGGTTTAGTGTTTGGGTTATGTTTATGGAAAGGCCTAGGATTAGGGTTACAGTTAGTGTTTGGGTAAGGATTAGGGTTAGGTTTAGGGTTTGGGTTAGTGTTAGGTTTAGGGTCAGGATTGGGGTTACAGTTAGGTTTAGTGTTAGGATTAGGGTATTGTTTCAGGTTAGTGTTAGGGTTAGTTTTAGTTTTAGAGTTGAGTTTATAGTTACGATTAGGAATAGGGTTAGAGTTAAGTTTAGGGTTAGTTTTAAGGTTACAGGTAGTGTTAGGTATTGATTAGGGTTAGGGTTAGTGTTAGGGTTAGGGTTAGGTTTAGATTTAGGGTTAGTGTTAGGGTTAGGGTTAGGGTTAGTGTGATGGTTAGGGTTGGGGTTATGGTTAGTGTTAGGGTTATGGTTAGGGTTACTGTTAAGTTTAGGCTTAGGGTTAGGATTAGCTAAGGATTAGGGTTAAAGTTAGTGTTTGTGTTAATGTTGAGGTAAGGGTTGTGATTAGTGTTAGGGTTAGGTATAATGTCAGTGTTAGGGTTACATTTAGGGGTAGTGTTAGATTTAGGATTTGTGTTAGGATTAGGGTTACTATAATCATTAGGGTTACGGTCAGGATTGGGGTTTGGGTTAGGATTACTGTTAGTGTTAGAGTTTTTGTAAGAGTTTGAGTTAGGGATAGTGTTAGGATTAGGTTTAGAGTTCGTTTTAAGGTTAGGTTTAGGGTTCAGGTTAGCTTTAATGTAAGAGTTAGGATGAGGTATCATGTTAGGGTTAGGTTTAGGGTTAGGGTTGGCATTAGGGTTATTGTTAGGTTTAGGTTTAGGGTTAGTGTTAGATTTAGGGTTAGAGTTAGGTAAGGGTTAGGGTTAGGGTTACGTTAGGGTCAGGATTATGGTTTTGGTTATGGTTTGAGTTAGGGTTAAGGTTAGATTTAGTGTTAGTGTTAGGATTAGGGTTAATATTAGGTTTAGGATTAGATTTAAGTTGATTGTTAGGGTTAGGGATAGAGTTAGGGTTAGGGTTAGTGTTTGGTTTAGGGTTAGGGATCATGTTATGGTTAGTGTTAGGGTTATCATTAGGGTTAGCTTTAGTGTTAGGGTTAGGGTTAGGGTTAGGTATACTGTTAGGGTTAGGGGCAAGATTAGCGTTAATTTCAGGGTTAGGGTTAGTGTTACTGTTAGTGTTAGGGTTAGTGTTAGTGATAGGGTTGGGGTTAGGATTAAGGTTTGGTTTAGGGTAACTGTTCGGTTTAGGGTTAGGTTTAGGTTACAAATTAGGGTTATGTTTATTATTAGGGTAAGTGTTAGGATTAGGGTTAGGTTTAGGGTTAATGTTAGGATTAGGGTTAGGGTTAGCCTTAGTTATAGGGTTAGGGTTGGGGTTAGGTTTAGTGTTAGGGTAGGGTTTGGTTAGTGTCACTGTTCGTGTTAGAGATAGGGTTAGGGTTAGGGTTAGAGTTATGGTTAGGATTAGGGTTAGGTTAGTTTCAGGGTTACGAGGTGGGTTATGGTTTATGTTAGGGTTAGGATTAGGCTTAGGTTTAGTGCTACAGTTAGGGTTAGGTTTAGGGATAGGTTTATTGTTAGGGTTAGGGTTAGAGTTAGTGTTAGGTTTATTGTTAGGGTTCTGTTTATTGTTAGTTTTAGGTTTAGTGTTAGGGCTATTGTTAGGTTTGGGGTTAGTATTAGGGTAAGGGTTAGAGTTAAGTTTAGGGGTTGAGCTAGTGTTAGGTTTAGGGTTAGGTTGGGGTTAGGGTTAGGTTTAGTATTAGGGTTAAGGATAGGTTTCAGATAAGGGTTAGGGATAGTTTTATTATTAGGTTTAGGTTTAGGGTTAGGGTTAGATTTAGGGTTAGTGTTAGATTAGGGTCAATGTTCATGATAGGGTTAGTGTTATGGATAGGTTTTTGTTAAGTTTAGGGTTAGGGTGAGATTTAAGTTTAGGATTAGGGTTAGAGTTAGGTTTAGGGTTAGTTTTAGGGTTATGGGTAGGGTTATTGATAGGTTGAGGGTTAGGGTTTTAGTTAGGGTTAGGATTAGTGTTAAGGATTGGGTTATTTTTAGTTTTAGGTTTCGTGTTAGGTTTAGGGTTAATGTGAGGGTTATGGTTGGCTTTAGGGTTTGTGTTAGGGTTAGTGTTTCTGTTATGGTTAGGTTTAGGTATAGGGTTAGTTAAGGGTTAGGGTTAAAGTTGGGGTTAGTGTTAGGGTTAAGGGTAGGATTGAGGTTAGTGTTAGGGTTACTGTTAGGTTTAGGGTTAGGGTTACTGTTACTGTTAGGGCTAGATTTAGGGTTAGTGTTAAGATTAAGGTTAGGATTTTTTTAGGGTTATGGTTAGGGGTAGTGTAATCATAGGGTTACTGTTAGTATTAGGGTTAGGGTTAGTATTAATGTTAGGTTTTGTGTTAGAGTTAGTGTTAGAGATAATTTTAGGGGTAGGGTTAGAGTTAATGTTAGGGTTAGGGTTAGGGTTAGCTTTAGTGTTAGAGTTAGGGTGTGGTTTTGTTTTAGGATTTTGTTAGGGTTGGGATTAGGGTTAGTGTTAGTTTTAGGGTTAGGTTTAGTGTTATGGTTAGGTAAGGGTTAGGGTTCTGGTTATGTTACGGTCAGGATTATGGTTTAGGTTAGGTTTTGTGTTAGGTTTAGGGTTAGAGTTAGTGTTAGTGTTAGAGTTAGGGTTAGGGTTAGGGTTAGAGATAGTGTTAGTGTTAGTGTCAGAAATGGGGTTAGGTTTAGGTTTAGTGTTAGTTTTAGGGTTAGTGGTATTGTTATGTTTGGGGTTCGTGTTAAGATTAGCTTTAGGGTTAGTGTTAGGATTGGTGTTAAGTTGAGGGTTAAGGTTAGGTTTATTGTTAAGTTAGTGTTAGGGTTAAGATTAGCATTCGGTTTAGCATTAGCGTTAGGGTAAGATTTAATATTAGGGATAATGTTAGGGTTAGGGTTAGGTTTAGGTTTAGGTTTCGTTTTATGGTTAGGGTTAGCTTTAGGGATAGGATAAGTGTTAAGGATAGAATTAGGGTTACAGTTAGATTTAGTGTTAGGGTTTGGGTTAGGTTAGGTTTTCTGTTTGGTTTACAGGTAGTATTAGGGTTAGGTTAAGGGTTAGGGTTAGTGTTTGGGTTACAGTTAGGGTTAAGTAAGGGTTAGGGTTTGGGTTAGGTTAGGGTAAGCATTATGGTTTGAGTTAGGATTTGTTTTAGGTTTAGGGTTAGAGTTATTGTTAGTGCTAAAATTTGGGTTAGGGTTAAGTTTAGGGTTAGTGTTAGGGTTAGGTTTAGGGTTAGGGTTAGGGTTAGGGTTAGTGTTAGGATTAGGGATAAGTTTAGGGTTAGGGTTATTGTTATTGGAAAGTTTAGAGTTCGGGATCGTGTTAGGATTAGGCTTAGATTTACGGTTAGGTTTAGTGTTTGATTTCAACCCCCATTTTCATTTACCTGTATAGGTCAATATGAAATGAAACCTTAAAATACAGAGGGTCCCTGTTTGCGAACCATTGACATGAGAAGGCCCAACATGAGGAGCATATTAAGACTAGATAAAAGATGACTCCTTCCAAGTATCAAAGAAATTTGTACAAAACTTACTCTCACCCTAACACTACTTCTAAACCTAGCCCTAACCCTAAACCTAGCACTAACCCATATCTGATTACAGAACCATTGATCCTAGAAGTACCACACTTGGAGAGCTTTGTGGGACAAGCCAAATAATGATTCCTACTCAGTATCAAACAAATCTACAAAATAATTTTGGAAGGAATTTCAGTGCATGCATATTCCCTGCTTTCTCCTAAAAGGCTCTCGGATAAAGTTGTTTTCTGTATGCTTCAGCTTAGGTCTGCACTCACAAGGAACATACCAGAGTATCTCCACAAACAATTGGGCGTGTGTGTGTGCAGTTTCAAGCAGCTAGCATAAACCCTGTTTGATTTCTAGATCCATTTACATTTACTTGTATAGGTCAAAATGAAGTAAAATGAAAATACTAACTATTCCAGACAACAAAATGATGAACCAAAGGGCCTAAACCTGTGAAATAGAGTAAGGTTAGTTAAAGATGAATCCTGGATAGTATCCAAGAAATTTGAATAAAGTAACTCTAACCTTAACACTACCTCTAAACTGAGCCCTAATCCTACCCTAAATATTAACATAGCCCTATAACTAACCCTAATTTTAACCCTAACTTAACTGTAACCATTGCCCAAACCCTAGCTCTAACTCTATCAATTACCATAACTCTAAACCTAACCCTAATGCTAAACATAGCCCTAACCCTAACATTTACCCTAGACCTGCTCTAACCCTAACCGTCGCCCTAGCCCTAAATCTAGCTCCAACCATAACACTTACCCTAAAACTAACCCTAATACTAGGCCTAACCCTAACACTAGCCCCAATCCTAACCATAAACGTAGCCCTAACCCTAGCTGTAATCCTATCTTTTACCCTAAACTTAAGCCTAACCCAGATGTTAACAATAGGACTAAACTTAACTGTATAGCTATCCCTAAGGCTATTCAAAACCCTAAACATAACCTGAACCCTAACCCTAACCATATCCATTACACTAAACCTAATGCTAATTTGAGCCTTAACCCTAAATCTTAACCAAAACCAATCCCTAATCCTGACCCTGATGGTAATAATACACCTAGCTCTAAACCTGACCTTTACCCTAAACCTAAACCTTACAGTAGACCTATTCATAACCAAACCCTACAACTACCCTTAACTGTAATGCTAGATATGACATTAGCCCTATCCTTAATCTTAGCCCTAGCCCTAACCCAAACCCTCATCTGATCCATAAACCTAGCCCTAAACCTAACCTTCAACTTAACCCTAACCCAAGACCAAATTCTAACTATAGCCCTAGCCCTAACCTTAACTCTAACTCTATCCATTACCCTAAACATAACCCTTATCCTAATGTTTACCCTAGGATTTACCCTAACCCTTTCACTATCCCCAAACTATCAATTACCCTAAACCTAACCTAAACCCTAAACCTAACCCTATCTTTACCCTAACACTAACCCTAACTCTAATTTGAGCCATAACCTTAAACTCAAACCTAAACCAAGCCATAACACTGACCCTGGCCCTAATAATTCCCCTAACTCTAAACCTGACTCTTACCCTCTACCTAACACTTACAATAAACCTAGCCGTAAATCTTTCCCTAAAACTATCCCTAACTGTAACCCTAGACCTGACATTAGCCCTATCCAAAATTCTAGCCCTAACCCTAACACAAACCCTAGACCTTATCCTTGCACTAAACATAGCCTTAATTACAATCCTAACCCAAACTCTAGGCCTAACCCTGACACTAACCCTAGGCCTAATCTTAGCCCT
Organism: Marmota flaviventris; assembly: GCF_047511675.1. NCBI lineage: Eukaryota > Metazoa > Chordata > Mammalia > Rodentia > Sciuridae > Marmota > Marmota flaviventris. The sequence goes on along the minus strand of NW_027288195.1, from coordinate 60,024 downwards.
AATTTAGCCCTATACCTAACCCTAGTCCTAAGACTAAGTCTAACTCTCACATTAGACTTTTGACTTATTTTAATCCTATCCCTTACCGTAACCCTAACCCTAGCCCTAACTCTAGCCCTAACCCTTGCCCTATCCTTTGCCCTAGCACTAACCTTAGACAAAACCTAACTCTAAATCGAGCCCTAGCCCAAAGACTAAGCCAAACCCTAACACCAGCCCAAACCATAACACTAATCCTAAAACTAGCCCTAATCCTAGCTGTAGCCCTAAAACAAAACCTAGCTATACCTATAACCCTAAAACTTAACCTAAACCAATCCCTAACCTTAGCCCTAATATGAGTTGTAAGCCGAACCCTTAAACTAACCCGGAACCTGACACTGACCCTAACACTACTAGCTCTAAACATCACCCTAACCCTAAACCTAACCCTAACACTAACTCTAGACCTAAAACTAGCCCTAAAAATCACTGTAGTACTTATATTACCCCTAACCCTAACCCTATCCCTAACATAAACTAAAACCTATCCCTAATCCTAGCTTTAACCCTAGCCCTATTTGTAACCATAAACCTAGCCCTAAACCTATCTCTAACTCTATCCATTACCATAACCCAAACCATAACCCTAATGCTAACCATAGGCATGAACCTAAACCTATCCCTATTCTTAACACAATCTATTACCCTGAACCTAGTTTGAACCTAAACCTAAATCTATCATTACCCTAACCCTAACACTATTTCAAGTCTTAAATTTAAACCTTAACCTATCCCAAACCCTAACTCTCACCTAGCTGTAAACTTAAACATAAACCTACACCTAACCCTTACCCTAGTCGTATCCATAATCCTAAACCTAAAACTATTTTTTTACCATAATTTTGGACCTGAAATTAGCCCTAGCTCTAATCCTAGTCCTAAACCTAAAACAAACCCTAGCCCTCATCCTAGCCCTAAACTTAGCTTTAATCATCACCCTAACACTAACCCTACCCCTAACACAAATTGTAAACCTCACCCTACCTCTATGCCTAGCTATAATGCCATCTCTTACCCTAAGCTTAACCCTAACCTTAACCCTACCCCTAATGCAAATTTTAAACCTCACGCTACCTCTATGCCTACCTATAATGCCATCTCTTACCCTAAGCTTAACCCTAACCCTAACCCTAACTCTAGGCTTAAGCCAAACAATAAACCTAGCCTTAATCCTAGCACTAACTTAGCCCTATCTCTAACCCTAACACTAACCCTAGACTTAAGACTCACTCAAACTCTCACCCTATACCTATCCCTAGTTTTAAACCAATCCTTTACAAAAACCCTATCCCTAGTCATAACCCTTGCCCTATCCTTAGTCCAAACCCTAAACCTAGATGTAATCCTAACTCCAAATCTAACCCTAACCCTAAGCCTAAGCTTAATACTTCCACTATCACTAAACCTAACCCTAAGACTAAACCAAAACCAAGCAATAGTCCTAACCCTAAACATTAACTTAAACCGAACCCTAACACTAAACCTAGACCTATTCCTAGCCCTAATTCGAGTTCTAACACTAACTTTAAAATTAACACAGACCCTGAATCATATTTTAACACTCAACCTATCTCTAAACATCGCCCTCACCTTAAACCAAATGCTAAGAATAACCCTAACAATAATTGGAGTCCTATCATTAACCCTAAAATGAACCCTGACCTGACTCTTATCCTAACACAAAACTCAGCTATAAATATCACCCTAAACTTAAACCTAACCCTAACACTAAACCTAACCGTAACACTAAAACTAACCTAATTTTAACCCTAGTTCTTACATTAGCCATGGACCTAATCCTATCCTTAATCCTAACACAAACACTAGCCCTAAGCCTAGATTTAACCCTAACTCTAATCCTAACCATAGCCCTATACCTAGCTCTACACTAATCCCTTACACTAAGCAAAACCCTAAACCTAAGGGTAACCCTAGACCTATCGCTAATCTTTAGGCTAACCAAAACAATTACTCTATTAATAGCCCTAACCCTAGCTCTCATTCTAGATCTAACCCTATCCCAAATTCTAACCCTAACCCTGACCCTTATACTGACCCTACCACTAATCCTAGGTCTAACACTAACCCTAACTCTAACCCAAAACATATGTCAATACTATCCCTAGACCTAACCCTGAAGGTAGCTCCCAGCCTAGCCCTAACATTAGCTCAGAACATAACCCTTATGCTAAACATAAACCTAAACCTAACCCTGGTTTTAACCCTCACCTTAACCCTAATTCAAGACCTAATCCTAACTATAACCCTAGCTATAACCTTAGCTCTAACTGTATCCATTACCCTAAACATTACCATTACGCTAATGTAACCCTAGGCCTAATCCTAACAATATCCCTATACCCCAAATTTTCAATTACCCTAAACTTAACCTGAACCCTAATACTAAACTTATCATTACCCTAATGCTAATTCGAGCCCTAACCCTAAACTCAAACCTAAACTGAAGCCCAACACTGACCCTGACATTATAATTCCCCTAGCTCTAAACCTGACGATCACCCTATACCTAAACTTTACACTAGACTTAGCCATAAACCCATCCTTAAAACTATCCCTAACCATAACCATAGACCTGACTTTAGCCCTAGCTGTAATCCTAGCCCTAACCCCAGCACAAACCCTAGTCCTTATCCTAGCCCTAAACATATCCTTAATTATAACCCTAACCCTAGGCCTTACCCTAACACTAACCATAGCCCCAATCTTAGCTCTAATATTGTCCTATCTCTGAACCTAAACCTAACTCTAATCCTAGCCCAAAGACTAACTCTAACTCTCACCCTAGCCCTAACTCTAGTTCTAACCCTATATTTTACTGGAAGCCTAATCCTACCCTGAACCTTAGGTCTAACCCTAGTCCTATTCATATCCCTGGCCATAACCCTAGATCTAACCCTAACTCTAAATCTAACCATAACAATAAGCCTAAGCCTAAACCTAACCCTAGCCCTAACCATAAAACTAATCCTAAAACTAGCCCTAACCCTAGCCCTAGTTCTAAAACAAAACCGAGCCATAGACCTAACCCTAATCCTTTACATATACCAAGCCCTAATCCTACACCTAGCCCTAACCCTAGCAACAGTGTGAGTCTTAAGCTGAACCCTAACACTAACCCTCACCCTGACTCTGACCTTAACACTAAACCTAGGTCTAAACATCACCCTAACCCTAACCCTAAACCTAAAACTAGACCTAGTTCTAACCTCTAATACAAAAATTAGCCCTAATCATAACCCTAGTACTTACATTAGCCATAACTTTAACCCTAGCCCTAACTTAATCCAAAGCCTAGCCCTATTCTGAGCCCTAACCCTAGTTTTAACCCTAAACCAAACTCTAACCCTATTACTAATTGTAACCATAACCCTAGCTATAACCCTAGCTCTAACCCTATCCATTACACAAATCATAACCCTTACCCTAATACTAACCCTAGGCCTAAACCTAACCCTATCCCTAATCTTCACCCTATCCATTATTCTAAATCTAACCTGAAACCTAAACCTTCCCCTATCATTATGCTGATCCTAACCTTATTGCTAAATCAAGTACTAGTTTTAAACCTTAACCTATGCAAAACACTAATCATGACCATTACTCTAATTATACCCTTAGCTCTAAACCGGACCCTAACCCTAAACCTAACCCTTACACAAGATGTAGCCATAAAACTAAACTTAAACTACATTTAACCATAACCCTAGACCTGAAATTAGCCCTAACCATTATCCTAGCCGTACACCTAACCTTAATCCTAAACCGAATCCTAACCTGAGCCCTAACCCTAATTCTAACCCTCACCCTAGCCCTAAACCTACCTATAAAACCATCCCTTACCATAAACCTAACCATAACCATAAACCTAACCCTAAACCCTGCCCTAACCCTAGGCCTAATACTAACACTAAGCTTAGCGCTAATCCTATCCATAATTTAATCCTATCCTAACCCTAACCCTAGCCCTAAGCCTAACTATAACTCTTGCCCTAGCCCTAGTTCTATCCTTAGCCCTATCCTAATTCTAGATCTAATCATAACTCTAAATCTAAACCTAACTCTAAATTAAACTGTAATCATATGCCAAACCAAAACCTAACACTACACCAAACCATAATGCTAATTGTAAAACTTGCCCTAGCCCTGGCCCTAGCCATAAAACAAAACCAAGTCATATCCTTAACCCAAACCCTTAACCTAAACCAAACCCAAACCTCACACCTGGCCCTAAACCTAACTCTAAAAATTACTCTGAACCTGATGCTGAACCTAACACTAATCCTAGCTCTAATCACCCTAACTTAAATTAACCCTCACACTAGACCTAGCCTTAACCGTAAACCGAAAACGAGCCTTAATTGTAACTCTAGCTCTTACATTAGTCATTGTCCTAACCCTAGCATTAATGCTGACACTAATCTTATACTGGATCCGAGCCCTAAACCTAGCTTTAACCCTAATCTTAATCCTAACACTAGCCCTAAACCTAAACCTAACCCTAGCTCTAACCCTATCGCTTACCCTAAGCCAAACCCTAACCCAAATGATAACTCTCGTCCTAAACCAAATCCTTAGCCTAACTTCAATTCTAACCATATTACTAGTGTTAATCCTAGCCCTCATTATACCTCTAAACCTAACCCTTACCCTCATTTGACCCTACAAGTAACCCTAGGTCTAAACCTGACCCTAAACCAAAACCAAAACCTAACACTAGATCTACTGGTAACCCTATACTTATACCAAAGCCCAACACTAGACCTAGACTCAAAGCTAATCCTAAATATAGCTATAACTCTAGACCTAGACCTACACAAAACCCTAGCACTAGCCCTAAAAATCACCTTTAACCTAAACCAAACACTTACCCTATCCCTAGACATAAACCTAGTTCAAATTCTGGCTCTAACCCTAAACTTAATAATATCCTGAACACTGACCCTGATCCTAACACTAAAAATAGCTTTAAACCTGACACTAACCCCAAACATAGACCTAACACTAGACCTTGCTATAACCCTAAACCTCAAACTGGCCCTAAACATAACCCTAGCTCTTACATTCCCCATAGTCCTAACCCTAGCCCTAAGCTTAACACAAAACCTAGAGCTAATCCTAGGCCTAAACTTAGCTCTGAGCATAAAACTAAGCCTTGGCCTCACCCTAATCCTAACTCTAACCCTAAACCTCTCCTTAGACCTAAACCTAGCTTAAAGCCTAACCCTTTTACTAAACATAACTCTAGCCCTATCCTAAATACTAATCCTAACCCTAGCCCTAGTCCTAACCTTAAACCTAGCCCAAACTTTAGCTCTAACCATATCCATTACCCTAACCCTAACACACACTAATTATGACCCTATCCGTAACACTAAACCTAACTCTAACCATAATCTTGAACTCAGAAATAGACCTAAACCTAACCCTTGCACTAGCCCTAACACTAGCTCAAACACTCACACTTATTGTAACATAACCATAACCTTAACCCTAAACTACCACTTACCCTAACCCTAACACTTACCCTAAACCAAACCCTAGCCCTATCCCTAAACCTAATCCTAATCCTAGACTTCATTCAAATCATAATATAGCTCTAACCCTAGCTCTAAAACTATCCACTGCACTAAACATAACCCCAACACTAATGCTAACCCTAACCCAATTAATGAAGCCTAACCCATTCGTTACCTTAAACCTTAACTAAAACCTAAAGTAAACCGTTCAATTACCTTGACTCTAAACCTAACCCTAATGCTAATTCGAGCCATAACCACTTAACCTTAATGTAAACCAATCGCTAACCCTGACCCTGACTGTGACACTAAAAATAATTCTAGCTCTAAAGCTCACCTTTAACATAAACCTAACTCTTACACTAGACCTAGCCATAACCTAAACCTAAAACTATCCTTAACCATAACCCTAGACCTGATATTATCCCTAGCACCAGTTCCTAGCCCTAACCCTATCAGAAAACCTACCCCTAATCCTAGCCCTAATGCTGGCCTTAATCCTAACTGAAACATAACCCTAGGCCTAATCCTAATTCTAACCCTCACCCTAGACCTAACCATAACTAACCCCACACATTCCTCTCAACCCTAACCCCAGTGCTAACCCTAACCCTAGCCCAACCCTTAGGCTTAAGCCTAACACTAACCCTAGTCCTGATGCTAGCCCTAATTTAGCTCTAACCCTAACCCTCACACTAAGCCTACTCATAAGAATAACTCTAATTCTCACCCTAGACGTATCCCTAGTTCTAAAAATATTCCCTACCATTACCGTAACACTAGCCCTAACCCTACCACAAGCCCTAATCCTAGATCAACCCTAACTTTAAATCTAACCCTAAACCTAAGCCTAAACTTCACTCTAACACTAGCCCTAACCCTGACACTAATCAAAAATCTAGCCTTAACCCTAGCACTAGCCCTAAAACAAAACTGAGCCATAGTCTAACTATAAGCCTTAACCTAAACCAAAACCTAACCCTACACCTAGCCCTAACTTTAGCCCTAATTCGAATCCTAAGCCTAACACAAAAACTAACCCTGACCCTGACACTGACCGTAAATATAGCCCTTGCTCTAAACAGCACCCTAACCCTGACCCCCAAACTGGCACTAATTGTAACACTAGTTCATACATTAGCCATAACCCTAACCCTAGCCCTAACCAATCCTAAAATCTAGCCCTTATTTGAGACGCTAAATTAAACCTAACCTTAACCCCAAACCTAGCCTTAACCTTACCCTAATCCTAGCCAGAATCGTAACAATAACCCTAGACTTATCACTAGCTCTAACCCTATTCATAACCATAACCCTATGGGTAACCCTAGGCCTAACCCTAACCTTATCACTAATGCTAACCTTATTCATTAACCTAAATCTAACCTGAACCCTAAACCTAAACCTATCAGTACCCTAACCCTTAATATAATGCTAATTTTAGCCCCAATCCTAAATTTAACCTAAGCCAAACCCTAACTCTGACCCTTCCCGTAATAATATACCTAGCTCTAACCCTGACCCTACCCCTAAACCTAACCCTTATACTAGACCTAGCCATATACCTAACCCTAAAATTATGCCTAACATAACCATAGACCTAACATTTAGCCTAGCTGTAAACCTAGCCCTAACCTTAACACAAACCATAGCCCTAACCCTAACCCTGACCCTAAACCTTGCTCTAATTCTATCCATAACCCTAGCCCTAAACTTAGCTCTAACAATACCAATTACCCTAAACATAGCCCTAATTCTAAAGCTAACCCTAGTCCTAAGTCTAACCCTATGGATAACCATAACCCTATCCATTATGCTGAACCTAACCTGAATCCTAAACCTAAACCTATCATTACCCTATCCCAAACCCTAATGCTAATTTGAGCCCTAACCCTAAACCCTAACCTAAACAAAACCCTAAACATTACTCGGACCCTAATAATACCCCTATATCTAAATTTGACCCTTACCCTAAATCTAACCCTTACACTAAACATATCCATAAACCTAACCCTAAAACTATCCCTAACTGTAACCCTAGAACTTACATTTTCCCTAACACTAATCCTAGCCCTAACCAAAACACAAACCCTAGCCCTCATCCTAGCCCTTAACCTAGCCTTAATCATAACTCTAACAAAACACTATACCTAACCCTAATTCTTACCTTCGTCCTAGCCCTAAACCTAGCTCTAACCCCATTATTTACACTAAACTTAACCTTAAGCCCAAAACTAACCGTAGGCCTAAACATAAACATAAACCTAGCCCTATTCCTAGCCCTAATTAAGCCCTATACCTAACAAACCCTAAGCCTATCCCTAAGACTATCTCTCACTCTCATCCTAGCCCTACCTCTAGTTCTAACCCTATTTTTATCATAACCATAATCGTACCGATAAACCTAACACTAATACTGCCCATATCCTTAGCCCTGGAATTAATCCTACATCTAATCCAAACTCTAAATTGAACTGTAAACCTAAGACTAAACCTAACCATAACACTAGTCCTAAACTGAATGCTAATTTAAAACTAGCCCTAACCATAGCCCTATCCATAAAACAAAACCAGGCAATAGCCCTAACTTTAAAACATAACCTAAACCAAAGCCTAACTCTACACCTAACTCTAAACCTAGCTATAATTCGAGTCCAAACCCTAACCCTAAAACTACCCCTGACCTTAATTTTGATCCTAATACTAACCCAAGCTCTAAACATCACCATAATGTTAAACCTTACAGCAACACTAGACCTAGTCCTAACCCCAATCATAGAGCTAGCCCAAATCGTAACTCCACTGCAAACATTGGCTCTAACTATAAACGAAGCACTAACTCTAACCAAAATTTAGCCCTAATCTGAAACCTAACTCTAGCTTTATCACTAAACCTAATTCTAACACTAGCCCTAACCCTACCCTAAATATAGCCCTAAACCTAGGTCTAACCCTATCCCTTACACTAAGCCAAACCTAATCCTAATGATTACCCTAGTCCTAACCTTAATCCTATTACTAGTCCTAACCCTAACCCTCATTCTAGCTCTAACCATCACTCAAACCTGACACTTACTCTGACCCTAATGGTAACCAGAGGTCTAAACCTGACTGTAACCCTATACTGAACCCTAACACTAGCACTGGAAATAAACCTATTCCTAAACCTAACCCTAACACTACCCTAGACCTAAACCTAATCCTAAACCTATCCATATCTCTAGCCCTAGACATAAACAAAACCCTAGCCCTAGCACTAATAATAAACCTTAACTTAACCCAAACACTAACCCTACCCCTAGACTTAACCCGAGTGATAATTCTGGTTTAACCCTAAAGCTAACTCTAACCTGAACACTGACCCTGACCCTAACACTAACTCTAGCTCTAAACATCAGGCTAACACTAACCCTAACCCTAACACTTGACTTAGCCATAACACTATCTCAAATACTGGCCCTAATCATAACCCAAGTTAGTACATTAGCTGTGGCCCTAACACTAGCCCTAACCTAACCCAAAACCTGGCCCTAATCTGAGTGCTAACCCTAGCTTTAACCTTAACACTAAACCTAGCCATAAGCCAGTCCCTAACCCTTTCTCACCCTAGCTCTTATCCTATTTGTATCTTTAAGCCAAACCATAAAATTAATGCTAACCCTAGTCCTAACACTAATCCATACCCTAACCCAAATCCTAACAATATTACTAGTCCTAAACCTAGCCCTCATTCTAGCTCTAACAATAACCCAAACCCTAATCTTTTTTTTTTAATTTTTTATTGTGGGTTGTTCAAAACATTACAAATTTCTTGACATATCATATTCCACACTTTGATTCAAGTGGGTTATGAACTCCCACCTTCACCCCACACACAGATTGCAGAATCACATCAGTTACACATCCATTGATTTACATATTGCCATACTAGTGTCTGTTGTGCTCCGCTGCCTTTCCCATCCTCCACCCTCCCCCCTCCCCACCTCTCCCCTCCCCTCCCCTCCTCTCTCTCTACCCCCTCCACTGTATAACCCTGAGGGTCTCCTTCCATTACCATGCAATTTCCATTCTCTCTCCCTTTCCCTCCCACCTCTCATCCCTGTTAAATGTTAATCTTCTTCTCCTACTCTTCGTCCCTACTCTGATCTTAGTTACTCTCCTTATATCAAAGAAGACATTTGGCATTTGTTTTTTAGGGATTGGCTAGCTTCACTTAGCATAATCTGCTCTAATGCCATCCATTTCCCTTTAAATTCTATGATTTTGTCATTTTTTAATGCAGAGTAATACTCCATTGTGTATAAATGCCACATTTTTTTTTATCCATTCCTCTATTGAAGGGCATATAGGTTGGTTCCACAGTCTTGCTATTGTGAACTGTGCTGCTATGAACATCGATGTAGCAGTGTCCCTGTAGCATGCTCTTTTTAGGTCTTTAGGGAATAGACCAAGAAGGGGAATAGCTGGGTCACATGGTGGCTCCATTCCCAGCTTTCCAAGAAATCTCCATACTGCTTTCCAAATTGGCTGCACCAACAACAGCAACACTAGCAATGTACAAGTGTACCCTTTTCCCCACATCCTCGCCAGCACTTGTTGTTGTTTGACTTCATAATGGCTGCCAATCTTACTGGAGTGAGATGGTATCTTAGGGTCCAAACCCTAATCTTAACCCTGAAACTTATATTGACCCTAACACTAATCATAGGTCTAAACCTGACCATAACCCGAAACTGAACCCTAACATTAGTCCTACTGGTAATCGTATAACCAAACCTAAACCTAACACTAGTCCTAGGCCTAAACCTAATCCTAAATCTAGCCATAACTCTAGTCCTAGACGTGAAAAACAACCTTTCCATAGCCCTAACAATCACTCTTAACATAACCCAAACACTAACCCTACTTCTAGACCTAACCCTAGTCCTAATTCTGGCAATAACCCCAACACTCATTCTAACCTGAACACTGACCCTGACCCTAACATTAACCTATCTCCAAAGCTCACCCTAACTCAAAACCTAATCCTAACACTACACTTAGCCATAACCCTAACCCTAAAACTAGCCCTAATTATAACCCTAGCTCTTAAATACCCATGGCCCTAACCCTAGGACTAAAATAACACTAAACCTAGGCTGAAACCTAGCTCTATGTGTAAAGCTAAACGAACCCTAGCCCTAACCCAAACCCGAACCTTCCCCTTAAACCTAACCCTAGCTCAGAGCCTAACCTTTACCCTAAACATAACCCTAGCCCTATCCCAAACCCTAACCTTATCGTAGCCCTAATCCTAACCTTAACCATAGCCCTAACCATAGCTCTAATTCTATACACTACCCTAACCCTAGCCCTAATCCTAACCATAACCCTAGCCCTAACCACAGCTCTAATCCTATCCATTACCCTAAACATAATCCTAACCCTAATTCTAACCCTAGATTTAACCCGAACACTATCAAAATCTCTAAACATTACCCTAAAACTAACCTGTACCCTAATCCTAAACCTATTCATTACCCTAACCCTAACTCTAACCCTAACGCTAATAAAAGCCCAAAACATAAACCTTAACCTAAACTGAACCATAAGCCATATCCTGACCTTAATAATCCTAACCCTAAAACTAGCACTAATTAGAACCCTAGATCATACATTACCCATACCACTAACCCTAGACCTAAACCCAACACAAAACCTAGCTCTAATCCAAGCCCTAAACCTTTTGTAAGCATAACCCTAACCCTAAACCTAGCCCTAACCCTAAGCCTAACAATCACCTTATACCTAAGCATAGCTCAAAGCCTAACCTTTGGCCTAAACATAACCCTAGCCTTATCACTACCCCTAACCCTAACCCTAACCCTATATATTACCCTTATGATAACTCTATTCCTAATGCTAACCCTAGACCTAACCCTAACCCTATCACAAACCCTAAATCTCTCCATTACCCTAAATCTACACTGAAACCTAAAACTAACCCTATTCATTACCTGAAACCTAACTCTAACCCTAATGCTCATTTGAGCCCTACCCCTAAATCTTATCCTAATACCAACCATAACCCTGACACTGAACCTAAAAGTACTCCTAGCTCTGAAACTGACCCTTACTTAAACTTAACATGTAAACTAGACTAAGACATAGACCTAAACCTAAATCTACTCCAAACTGTAACAGTAGACCTTATCCCTAGCCCTAATTCTAGAACTAACCCTACAACAAACCCTAGCCCTCATCTTAGCCCTAAACCTAGCCTTATCATAACCCTAACACTAACCCTAGCCCTCATCCTAATTCTAACCCTCACTCTACCTCTAAACCTAGCTATAACACCTCCCTTACCCTAAACTTAAACCTAAAACTAGTCCTAATGCTAAGCCTAAGCTGAACACTAACCTTAGTTCTTATTCTTGCCCTGATTTAGCCCTATCCCTAAAACTAACCATAACCCTAGCTCTAAGACTAACTTTAATTCTCACCCTAGACTTATCCATACTTCTATCCCTATCATTTACCATAACACTAAACCTAGCCATAACCCTTACCCTATCCGTAGACCCAGCTCTAACCCTAGATTTAACCCTAACTCCAAGTCTTAACCTAAAACTAAGCCTACACCTAACACAAACACTAGCCCTAATCCTAATGCTAATCATATAACTAGCCCTAACCCTAAACCTAGGACTAAAACAAACATGAGCAATAAGGGCTGATGATGTGGCTCAAGCGGTAGCGCATTAGCCTGGCATGCGTGGGGTGCTGGGTTCGACCCTCAGTAACAATAAAAATGTAATTAAAGAAAAAAATATGTTGTGTCTACCAAAAACTAAAAAATAAAAATATTTTAAAATGCTCTCTCGCTCTCTCTCTCTCTCTCTCTCTCTCTCTCTCTCTCTCTCTCTCAAAAAAAAAAAAAAAAAAACTGAGGAATAGTCCTAACCTTAAACCTTAACTTAAACCAAACCCTAACATACACCTAGACATAACCCTTGTCCTAAGCCTAATTGAAACCTTATTCTTACATTATGCATTGCCATAACATTAGCACTAACCCTAACTCAAAATTAGCCCTTATTGGAGCCCTAAACCTAGATTAAACCCTAACCCTAACACTAGCCCTAACTCTAGCTCTAAGACTATCCCTTACCCAAAGTGAAACACTAACCCTAATGGTAACCTTAGACCTATCCCTAATCCTTAAGCTAACCAAAGCTCTAACCCTATTAATAGTCATAACCCTATTCTCACTCTAGTTCTAACCCTATTCCAAACCCTAATGTTAACCCTTACCATTATTTTGACCCTACCACTAAGCCTAGGTCTAAACCTGGCTCCAAGCCTAGAACAAACCATAATACTAGACTTAGACCTAAACCAAATCCTAAATCTAGCCTTAACTCTAGACATAGACCTAAACAAAACCTCTCCCTATACCTTAAAGTAACCCTTAACCTAACACAAACACTAACCCTACCCCTAGACCTAAACCTAGTTCTAATTCTGGCTTTAAACCTAACTCTAACTCAAACCCAAACACTGACCCTGCCTTTAAGGGTAACCTACATCGAAACCTGACCCTCACCAAAAATCTAAACCTAACACTAGACCTAGCCATAATCCTAACCCTAAAACTAACCCTAATCATAACCCTAGCTCTTACATTACCCACAGCCCTAACCCTATGCCTAAACCTAACACAAAACTAAAGCTAATCCTAGGCCTAAGCATAACCCTAATCCTAACCTAAAACTTGATTAGTCCTAACCCTAGCTCAAAGCCTAAACTTTATTTTAAACATAAACCTACACCTATCCCTTAATATACCCCTAGCACTAGCCCTAATCCTAAACTTAACCCTAGTCCTAAACCTAGCTCTAAACCTACCCATTACTCTAAAACTAACCCTGAACCTAGGAGTAACCCTAACCCTAAACATAACCAGAAAACTAACACTAGACCTAACCCTAAAGCTCACATTTGCCATAGACCTAACTCTAGATCAAAACCTAACCCTTACCATAAACCTAAACATAACCATAGCCCTAACCCTAAACCTAAACCTCAATTTAACACTAACCATAACCATATGCCTACATCCAACCATATCCATTACTCTAACACTAACCCTGCCCCTAATGATGATACTAGCCCTAATCCAATCCTAACTTTAACCACACTCTAATCTTATCCCTAGACCTAACTGTAAACCTAACCCTCGTCCTAGCCCTAAACCTAGCTCAAAACCTAACCGTTATGCTAAATATAACCCTAAAACTAACCCTAGTTCTAACCCTAAACCTAACCCTAACTCAAGACCTATTCCTGACCATAATTCTAGCCCTAAACTTAGCTTGAACCCTATCCATTATCCCAATCATTACCCTTACCCTAAGGTAACCCTAGTCCTAACACAAACCCTATCGCTAAACTTAATGCTATCAATTATCCAAAACCTAACCGAACCCTAAACAAAACCAATCATTACTCAAACCCCGAGCCTAATGCTTATTTGAGCCCTAACCCTAAACCCTAACCTCAACCACACTCTAACCTATCCTGACCATAATAACTCCCCTAGCTCTAAACCTAACCCTTAACATAAACATAACCCTTAAACTACATCTAGCCATTAACCTAATCCTAAAACTGTCCTCTCCTCAACCGTAACCCCTAACCTGAAATTAGCCCTAGCCCTAATCCTAGCCCTAACACTAACAAAAACCCTAGCCCTTATCTAGCCCTAAACCTAGATAATCCTAACCCTAACCCTAACCCAAGTTCTAACCCCAATACTAACACTAGCCCTAATCTTACCCCTAATTTCACCTTATCATTAAACCTAACCATCACCCTAGATCTAAGAATAAATATAACTCTCACACAATCCCTATCACTAGTTCTAACACTATACCTTAGCGTAACCCCAACCCTAGCCCTAAACTTAGTCCTAACCCTTACCCTATCCATAGCCCAAGGACTAACCTTAGATCATAATCTATCTCTAAATCTAACACTGACCAGAAGTCTAAGCCTAATCCTAACACTAACCTTAACCCTAACACTAATCCTAAAACTAGCCCTAATTCTAGCCCTAGCCCTCCAACAAAACTAAGCCATAAACTCTATCCTTATCCCTTAAACTAAACCAAACCATAACCATACACCTAATTCGAGTTTTAAGCCGAACCCTAAAACTAACCATGAAACTGACTCTGACATTAACACTAATACTAGCTCTAAACATCACCCTAATCTTAAAACTAACTCTAACACTAAACCTAGCCCTAATCTTAACCATAAAATCAGCCCTAATTGTAACCTTTGTACTTACATTAGCCATAATCCTAACACTAGCACTAACTTACCCCAAATCCTAGCCCTAACCCGAGCCCTAAACCGAGCTTCAACCCTAAACCTAAACCTAACCCTAACCCTAGTCCTAATCATAACCATAACCCTAGCCCTAACCCTATACATTACCATAACAATAACCCTAATTCTAATGTTAACCCTATGTCTAAACCTAACCTTATCTCTAATCCTATGCCTATCCATTTCCTTAAACCTAACATGAACCCTAATTCTAAGCCTACCATTACCCAAACCCTTACCCTAATGTTAATTCAATCCCTGAATTTAAGCCTTAACCTATTCCAAACTCTAAACTAGACCTTCACTTTAATAATAACCCTAGCCCTAAACCTGACCCTAACCCTAAACTTAAACGTAACACTAGACGTACCCATAATTGTAACCCTAAAACTACCTTTAAACATAATTCTAGACTTGAAATTAGCCATACTCCTAATCCTATCCCTAACACTAGACAAACACTAGCCCTCATCTTAGCCCTAAACCTAGGCTTAATCATAACCCTAATCCTAACCCTTATTCTAAACATTACACTACCTCTAAAACTAAACTAGCTTACCCCAAACTCAATCCTAAATCTAACCCTAATTCTATACTTAAACTGAACACTATCCATAGACCTAATCCTAGCCCTAACTTAGCCCTATCTCTAACTCTAAACATAACCTTAACCCTAAGACTAACAATAATTCTCACACTAGCCCTATCACTATTTCTAATCCTAGCCCTTACCATAACCCTAACCATAGCCCTAATCCTTGTCCAATCCTTAGTCCTAGCCCTAACCCTAAGCCTAAGACTCACACTAACACTAAACCTAATCCTAACGCTAATCATAAAACTAGCCCTAACCCTACAATTAGCAGTAAAACAAAACTGAGCAAAAGGCCTAACCCTAAACCTAACTTAAAACAAACCCTAAAACTACACCTAGACCTAACCATAGCCTTAATTCGAGTCCTACCCTAACTCTAAACGTATACCTGACACTGACTCATATGCTAAACTCACCTTAGCTTGAAACACCATCCTAAACTTAAACCAAAACTTAACAGTAACCTTAGCCCTTATTTGAGTCCTAACCCTAACCCTGACCCTGACTCATATCCTAAAACTATCCCTAGATCTAACTATCACCCTAAACTTAAGCTTAACACTAAAACTAAAACTACCCCTACCCTTAACCCTAACCCTAAAACTAACCCTAATTGTAACCCTAGTTCTTATATTAGCAATTGTCCTAACCCTAGTCCTAACCTTAACACAAAATAGCCCTAATCCTGAACCCTAAATCTAACTTTAACCCTAACCCTACTCTAACTCTAGCCCTAACCCTAGATCTAACACTATCCCTTACCCTAAGTGAAACCCTAACTCCACTGGTAAACCTAGACCCATTCCTAATACTTAGGCTAACCAAAATATGAACAATATTAATTGTCCTGACCCTAGTACTGATTCTAGCTCTAATCCTATCCCAAACCCTTATGCTAACCCTGACCCTTATTCTGACCCTAACACAAACCCAAGGTCTAAACCTGACCATCAACCTAGAGCAAACCCTAACACTGGCCATACCACTAACTTATACCTAAACCTAACCCTAACACTAGACCTAAGACAATCTCTAACTCTCACACTCTCCCTATCCCTAGTTCTAAGCCTATCCATTACCATAACCCTAACCGTAGCCCTAACCCTTGCCATATCCTTAGTCCTAGCCCTAACCCTAGATCTAACCCTAACTTGAAATCAA
This sequence comes from Marmota flaviventris, assembly GCF_047511675.1. Classification (NCBI taxonomy): domain Eukaryota; kingdom Metazoa; phylum Chordata; class Mammalia; order Rodentia; family Sciuridae; genus Marmota; species Marmota flaviventris. The sequence goes on along the minus strand of NW_027288195.1, from coordinate 43,311 downwards.
ACCCTAACCCATAGCCTAAGCCTAACACAAAAACTAGCCCTAACCCTAAGGCTAATCGTAAAACTAGCCCTAACCCTAACCCTAGCAGTAAAATAATCTGACCAGTAGTCCTAACCATAAACCTTAACTTAAACCAAAGCCTAACACTAACCCTAGACCTAACCATAGCCTTAATTCAAATCCTAACCCTAACCTTAAATCTAACCCTGACCCTGACTCATATCTTAACACTCACACTAGCTATAAACACCCTCCTAAACTTAAACTAAAATCTAAAAGTAAACTTATTTCTAATTCGAGTCCTAACCCTAACCCTGACCCTGACTTATAACCTAACACTAACCCTAGCTCTAAATATCATGCTAACCATAAACCTAGCACTAACACTAGACCTACCCCTAACCAGAATGCTAAAACTAACCCTCCTTGTAAACCGAGTTCTTACATTAGCCATTGCCCTATCATTAGCCCTAACCCTAACCCAAAAACTAGCCCTAATCCAAGACCTAAACCTAGATTGAAACCTAACCCTAACTCTAGCACTAACCCTAGCTCTAAGGCTATCCTTTACCCTATGAATAACCCTAACCCTAATGGTAGCCCGAGACCTATGCCTAATCCTTAGGCTAACCAAAATCCTAACCTTATTAATAGTCCTGACCTTAGCCCTCATTCTAGTTCTAGTCCTATCCCAAACCCGAATGCTAAACTGGACCCTTATGCTGACCCTAACACAAACCCTAGTACTAAACCTGACCCTAACATTAGAGTAAAACCTAACACTAGCCCTGGACCTAAACCTAATCCTAAATCTAGCCTTATCTCTTGCCCTAGACCTTAACAAAAACCTACTCATAAGCCTAACAATAGCCCTTATCCTATCACAAACACTAACCTTAATCCTAGACCTAAACCTACTCCTAATTCTAGCTATAACCCTAATTTAAACTCTAACCCAAACACTGATTCTGCCTTTAACAGTAAACCTACTTCTAAATCTGACCCTAACTGAAAATCTAAACCTAACACTAGATCTTGGCATAACCCTAGCCCTAAAACTAACCCTAATCATAATCCTAGGTCTTACATTACACTCAGATTTATCCCTAGGCCTAAACCTAACACAAAACCTAGAGCTAATTATAGACCTTAACCTAGCCCTAAGCATAACCCTAACCCTAACCCTAGCCCTAAATCAAACATAACCCTCACCTTAGTTATAACCCTAGCTCAAAACCTAATCCTTACTATAAACATAAACCTAGGACTATCCCTGAATCTAACCCTAAACCTTGTCCTAATCCTAAACTTAACACAAGCCCTAACCCTAGTTCTAAACTTACCCATTGCCCTAAGCCTAACCCTAAATCTAATTGTACCACTAGCCTTTAACCTAACCATAATCCTAACCCTAAACAGAAAACTAACCCTAGACCTAACCCTAAAATATTACTCACTATAGCCCTAAACATAAATCAAACCCTAACCCTTACCATAAACCTAAACATAACCATAGACATAACCCTGACCCTAAACCTAAATCTAGTCCTGTCTCTAACCCTAAACCTTCATCTAACTATATATATTACCCTAACACTAAACCTAAACTTAATTATAATCATTCCCCTAACCCTAACTCTAAACCTACCGTAATTCTATCCCTAAATATAACCCTGAAGCTAACCCTTGCTCGAAAACTAATCATAGCTCAGAACCTAACTCTTACACTAAACATAACACTAAACCATAAATCAAATCCTAACCCTTACCATAAACCTAAACCTAACCATAGACATAACCCTAACCCTAAACTAACCCTAAACTAGCACTGTAGCTAACCCAAAACCTTCATCTAACCATATTTATTACATTAACACTAAACCTAAACTTAATTATAACCATTCCCCTAACCCTAACCCTAAACCTAAAACTACCATAATCCTATCCCTAAGCATAACCCTGAACCTAAACCTTGCTCTAAAACTAATCATAGCTCAGAACCTAACTCCTACACTAAACATAACAATGAACCTAACCCTAGTTGTAACCAATACCTTAACACTAATACAAGACCTAATCCTAACCATAAATCTAGCTATAAACATAGCTCTAACTGTATCTATTACCCTAATAATAACCCATATCCTAATAGTAATGCTAGGCCTAAGTCTCAAGACTTAATCCTAACCATAACCCTATCCCTAAACTTAATTCTAACCCTAAACATAACCCTTTCCCTAATGCTAACCCTAGGCCTAACCCTAAACCTATCACTAACCCCAACCCTGTCAATTACTCTAAACCTTACCTGAACCCTAAATCTAACCCTATGATTACCCTAACCATAACTGTTATGCTAATTTGAGATCTAACCCTAAACTCAAACCTAAATGAAACCCTAACCATGACCCTGACCCTAATAATTCTCCTAGCTCTTACCTAACCCTTATCATAAACCTAATCCTTACATTAGACCTAGCCAAAACTTAACTCTAAAACTATCAATAACCATAACCCTAGACCTGACATTAGACCTAGATATAATCCTAGCCCTAACCCAAACACAAACCCTAGCCCATATTAGCCCTAAACATAGCCTTAATCATAACCCTAACGTTAAACCTAGGCCTAACTTTAAACCAATCCTATCCCTAATCTTATACTTAACTTAGCCCTATCCATAACCCTAACCCTAACCTTAGCCCTAAAACTAAATCTAATTCTCTCCCTAGCCCTAAAACTAGTTCTAAACATATCCCTTACTGGAACTCTAAACCTAGCTTTAACCCTAGGCCTAACCTTAGACATTTCCTTAGCCCCAGCCCTAACCCTAGATCTAAACTCAAAATCTAACCCTATTGCAAAGCCTAAGCCTAAACCTAACATTAACCCTAACCCTAACACTACTCCTAAAACTAGCCCTAACTCTAGCCCTAGCACTAGTACAAAACCTGAGCCATAGCCCTAACCCTAACCCTTAACCTAAACCAAACCCTAACCCTACACCTAGCCCTAACCCTACCCCTAATTCGAATTTTAAGCAGAACTCTAAAACTAACCCTAACCCTGATTCTGATGCTAACACTAACCCTAGCTTTAAACATCACCCTAAACATAACGCTAAACATAACACTACACCTAGCCCTAACCTTAACCCTAAAACTAGCCCTAATTGTAACCCAGTACTTACATTAGCCATAACCTTAACCCTAGCCCTAACTTGACCAAAAACCTAGCCTAATCTGAAGCCTAAAACAAGCTTTAACCCTAACGCTAACCGTAACCCTAAACTTAGCACTAATAATAACAATAACTTTAGCTCTAACCCTATCCTTTACCCTAACCATAATCCTAACCCTAATGCTAACCCTAGGCCTAAATCTTACCAGATCCCTAATCCTAACCCTATCCATTACCCTAAACCTAACTTGAAACCTAAACCTAACTATATCATTACCCTAATCCTAAACATATGCTAATTTGAGCCCTATATTTAAACCTTAACCTATCCCAAACACTAATCACTACCCTGACCCAAACAATACCCTTAGCTCTAAACCTGACCATAACCCTAAACCTAAGCCTTACACTACATCAAACCTAACCCTAAACTATCTTTAACTGTAAAGCTGGACCAGAAATTAGCCCTAACCCTAATCCTAGCCCTAAACCTAGCCTTAATTCTAACCCGAAACTTAATCCAAGGTTTAACCCTAATTCTAACCCTTGCCCTAAACCTAAACCTAGCCATAAGCCCATCCCTTACCCTAAACATAACCATAACCCTAAACCTAACCACAATCTTTAACCTAATCATAACCCTTGTCCTAACCCTAAGCCTGACCCTAACACTAAGCCTAGCCTTATATGAAACTATTGACTATATTCTAAATAATAATTGAATCCAGCATCTGTAGACATAGAATCTAAATATAAATATATTTATAATATTTAGGCCTAGGCTTTGGGTTAGGGTTAGATTTAAAGTTAAGATTTGATCTATGGTTAGGGCTAGGACTAAGGATAGGGCAAGGGTTAGGACTAGGGTTAGGGCTAGGGTTAGCATTATGGTAAGGGATATGTTAGAACTAGTGATAGGCTAGTGTGAGAGTTAGTCGTAGGGCTAGGCTAGGGTTATGTTTAGGGATAGGGCTAAATTAGGGCTAGGGTTATTGTAAGGTTTAGACCTCAGGTTAGGGTTAGAGTTAGTGTTACATGTAGGGTAAGGGAGTGGTTATAGCTAAGTAGAGGGCTAGGGCAAGGGTCAGTATTAGAGTTAGGGTTAGGGTTAGAGCTAAGGTTATTGTTAAGATTAGGTCTAGAGTTAGGCTTAGGGTTTGGGTTATTGTTAGGTTTAGGGTAAAGGTTAGGTTTTGAGCTATGGTTAATCCTAGGGTGAGGGTTTGGTTTAGGTTAGGTCTAGGGTTAGGATTACGGTTATGGTCAGGTTTAGGTTCAGGGTTAGGGCTAGGGTTTTCATTAGGGTTAGGGTTAGGTTTAGGATAATATATTGGGGTAGATGTAAGGTTAGCTTTAGTGTTAAGGTTAGATTTAGGGTTAAGATTAGTTTTAGGGCTAGGTTTACTGTTGTTTTAGGGTACGGTTTAGGGTTTGATTTAGGGTTAGGTCTACAGAAATGTTTAGGTTTATGGTTAGGTCTAGGGTATCTTTATGGTTTGTATTAGGTTTTTGGTTAGAGTTAGGGCTAGGGTTATCATTAGGGTTAGGGTTACAGTTAAGGTAATGGCTAGGGTTAGAGCTAGAGTTAGGGCTAGGGTTAATATTAGGATTAGGGCTATGGTTAGGTTTATGGTTAGGGAGAGTCCTAGGGTTATGTTTAGGCTAAGGATTAGGCTTTGAGCTATGATTAGGACTAATGTGAGGGTTAGGATTAGAGTTAGGGCTCAGATTAGGGTGAGGATTATGCTTAGGGTCGGTTTAGGCCTTGGATTAGGGCTAGGTTTGGTTTTAGGTTTAGGATCTAGGGTTAGTGCTATGGTTAATGTAAGATCTAGAGTTCTAATTAGGGCTAGTTTTAGGGTTAGAACTATGGCTAGGTCTACTGTTAAATTTAGATTTTGGTTTAGGGTCGGGTTTAGAGCTAGGTTCAGTGTTAGTGTCAGGGTCAGTGTTCAAGTAAGTGTTAGGGTTAAGGTGAAAGCCAGAATTAGGACTAGGGTTAGGTATAGGGTAGGGTTAGTGATTTTTTTTTTAGGTTATTGGTTACGGTTAGGGCTAGGACTAAGTTTTTGTTTAGGTCTAGGGCTAGAGTTATCACTAGTTTTAGGAATAGATTTATGTCTAGGACTAGTGTCAGGGTTAGGTTTAGGTATAAGGTTACTTGTAGGGCTAGTTTCAGGTTTTGGTTTAGGGTTAGGGTCAGGTTTAAACTTATAATTAGTGTTAGGTCAGAATAAGGGTCAAGTTTACAGTTAGGCTTTGGGTTAGGGTTAGAGCTAGAATGAGGGCCAGGGTTAGGTCTAGTAATACTGTTAATGTTTTGTTTTGGCTAAGTATTAGGATTAGGACTAGGTTTAGCATTATGTATAGGTTTTGGCTTAGCTCAAGGGATAGGGTTAAACCTAGGATTAGGGCTATATTACAGTTAGGTTTAGGTCTAGGGTTAGCGTTAGGGTTAGGGTTAAATCTAGTTAGGGCTCAGATTAGGGCGATTTTTGTGTTAGGGTTAGGACTATTTCCAATGTAAGAACTAGGGTTACAATTAGGGTTTGTTTTAGGGTTCGGGTTTGGGCTCGGTCTTGTGTTAGTATTAGCTTTATGTTTAGGGTGATATATAGAGCCAGGGTTAGTGTTTGGATAAAAGTTGGGTCAGGGTTAATTTTAGGCCTAGGACTAGAATTAGAGCTAGGGTTATTGCTAGTTATAATGGTAGGGTTTGGTATATATATATATATATATATATATATATATATATATATATATATATATATTAGAGCAAAGGCTCGGTTTTGTTTTAGGGCTATAGCTAGGATTACGGCCAATGTTAGCTGCAGTCTGGCTGAGCAACGTAACCAGAGGGGCGGTGACCAAGAAGTTGTTAAGGTTGATAGAGCGGGACCTGCTTCATTACGGACAGCAGAGGTATTTACACATAACTGAATACACAGCTTGTTTCAATTTAGCATCATCCAGTTACAGCAATCAGTCATTAAGGAATCCTCATCATCTTAATAATTATACACAGCTTAACTTAATTAACATCATTAGATACAGCAGTCAGTCATTAAGGAATCCTTATCATCTTAATGGCTCACTGGCATTGGCTCAGAAACCACTCCTCCTAGCATACTGCCAGGCGCCATCTTAACTTGATTGAGGCCTCTTCATCTCCCCCTTTTGTTTAATATAAACAACAAGTATGTGGCTTAGGGACTGTGCCTGTCTTAGGTTTTCCAATACTACATATGATCCTTACCCATCATCGGATGATCTGTCCTCAAGGTGTCAGCCTCCTGTCTTAGGTTGGTACCATTGCAATTGGATCTTACCTGTCATTGACTACTGGCCCAGCATTAGTAGCCATACTTTTGGATAACCTGCTACAAGCAGAAGGGGGAAGATACAAAACACAATGATACCAAGCCAATTGACGGCTCCTTTTGGAAAAATTGTACAACCAATGACACCATCAGCAAAGATACTCTGGTACTAATTACAATTTGTTGTATCAGTTCATAATGCATATAAATGATACATTGTCCAGGCAAGTTCTGGAAGCAGCTTAAAGCAGAGGAATCCATTAATATGTCTTTTTCTTCTTGAAGTAAATACTAATGCATCAGTTTGTACAGTTTGTGTGACAGCCATCGCAGAAGCTGTAGTAGCAGCAACAGAAAAAGCAACAGTTGTGATGATGGTGGCTGTAATTCTGAAGTCGCATTTGTTTTTTCAGTAATACTGGAAATTCTTGTACCTTTGTCTTCACCGGCACTGGGATGAAGATAGCAATTCTGGCAATATTGACAAAAAAAAAATGTATAACTTTCCAGCAGGCACAAAGAATTATTCTGAACAGAATTAGATAAAATGAAAAAGAAAGTTGAAAGTAAAAAAACATCTCTTAATCTCCTATTTTTGTTACCTAATTTAAATTAAACTGTTTCAATCATGTGAATAAGAAAAATATATTTGGATCCATTTTTTTTCATGAGTGCTCCTCATATAATATATATGGACATACACACATACAGACATACAACACATAACACAAGTGTGTACACACAATACAACAGTAAAGGCCTTATAGTTTTTCACAGGTAAAATCTCCATTGCAATGTTTAAAAGCTCCACAGTTAATAAAAAAAATAGAACTGATCGCAAAAACATTTACCTAGGTCTGTATGAGCTCAAAAAATAAAATAGGACATAATAAAATAGATATTGAGAAAAGCATCCTAGTTACAACTTTGGTTTGACTCTTCTTTTGATATCTCATCCTTCTTCTTGTAATTTACATATGGGTTTGATGGTATTTCCACAAGTAAGTCTCAAGGTTTTTTACATTTGAAATAGGCCCTTATGATGCTCATTACTCATTAGCCTCCAGGTGTGGGAGAACCATTGTCGCAGATGTAAGGATAGCTAAACTGGAGTTCTGGATATCAGCTGTTATGGACTTTGAGCCAAATCATCTCCTTTTTGGTTTGTAAAAATCACTTTAGTTAGTCTCTTGGAATCCAAATCGGCTGCTGTTCTCCCTGTGGAAACACACAAACAGATCTCTGACTCCAGACGATCACTGGGTAAGGACCTTTCCATTGTCCTGTTAGAATATCCTTCCAAAGTACCTTAGGCTTATGTATATTTTTTGGACACCTGTGCCTTTCTGCAGCACTAAGCCCTAATGAATCCAAACTTTAAAAGTTTAATGTAAAAAGGGTTGATTTAAGTTTATCTATGGGAGATGTATACCCCTTCCCAATTGCATCTTTTTGTTTTAATAAATACCTTTTAATAGTTTGGTGAGCTCTTTCAACTATGCCTTGTCCCCGTGGATTGTACGGGATTCCTTATATATGAGTAATGCCAAATGATAAGCAAAATTGCTTAAAAGAAGTAGAGATATAGCCAGGGCCATTATCTGTTTTTAACAGTTTTGGAATTCCAATCGTGGCAAAATTTTGTAAATAATGAGCTATAATATCTTTAGTTTTTTTTCTCCAGTATGAAGGGAGCCCATCAAAAATCCGAAACAAGTATCAACTGTAACATGGAAATATTTTAATTTTCCAAATTGTGGCAAATGTGTGATGTCCATCTGCCAAATATGAATAGGTATGAGTCCTCTAGGATTGATTCCAAGATTAACTTGTGGTAAAAAAGTCACACAATTTTGACATTGTTTTATTATTTGTCTTGCTTGTTCCTTGGTTATTTTTAAATGTTTTTGTAAAATTTTAGCATTGACATGGAAGGATTTATGAAAATTTGTAGCTTCTACTAATGTCAGAAAATATGTATGTCATTTGTAGTTTTATATGCTAAATCATTGCCTAAACTAACGGCTCCAGGCAATCATGTATGTGCCCTGATATATCCTATAAAGAATGGATCCTTTCTATCCCAGATTAAACTTTGTATAGCAGAAAACAAAGAGAAAAGAGTAGAGGAAGGGGAAATCCTACCAGCATCTTATAAGGGAATTTATAGCATTAACTATATACAAACTGTCAGAAAATAAATTAAATACGGAATCTTTAAACATCAAAAAAAAAACTTGTAATACTGCATTAATCTCTACCTTTTGAGCTGATTGTTCGGGTACTGAAAATATAAAAGCTTGATTAGGGGTAATTACTGCTTCTGTATCATTATTTGACCCATCAGTGAATATATTTGGAGCATTCATGATAGGTGTTTTTCTTCTCATTTTTTGGAAAAACTACAGGATGCGAGGACCAAAAAGACAACAAAGGAATTGGATGGTAAGTGATTATCAAATGAACAAATAGATTTGCACATAATTATTGCCCAAGTATTTAACTCATTAGCTAACTCCTTAATTTGATCCATAGTATATGGAGTGATAATTTTGTTAGGAGAAATTCCAAACACTCCCTTTGCTGCTTTTATTCCTCTGAGTATTAAATGTCCTACAGCCTCAGGATACCTAGTAAGAATAGTGTTAGGAGAATAAGATAAATGTATCCATAATAATGGACCTTCTTGCCAAAATACTCCTGTAGGAATATTTTTTTGTTGGTAGTACAATAAATAATAAAGGCAAACATATCAATTCTATCCAAATGCATATTTTCTATATATTTTCAATGAGTTTTAATGTCTTTCTTGCTTCAAGCGTTAACATGTGGGGTGAATTTGGATCTGATGGACCTTTTAAGATATCAAATAAAAGTCCCAATTCTCCTGTTGGTATGCCTAGATAAGGCCTTATCCAATTTATGTCTCCCAACAACTTTTGAAAGTCATTAAGTTTTTTAAGTTGATTTACTCGTATTTGAATTTTTGGTGGGCGAACCATGGTTGAGAATAATAGAACTCCTAAGTAATTTATTGGATAATTTAATTGTACTTTATCTATTGCTATCTCTAGATTATAATTTTTAATAAATTTGTAAGTATGGCATAAAATTCTAACAATGTGTTTTTATCTTTGTGTGCTAATAATACATTGTCCATATAGTGAAATATTTGTAGTTCAGGAATTTGATTTCTAAGTGGCTGGATTGCTTTGTTATCATAAATTAGACACATAGTTGGGCTGTTAGCTATACCTTCAGGAGCACTTTCCATTCACATCTCTGATCAGGACCTTCATGATTCATCCCAGGGACAGTGAATGCAAAACGTGGACTATCCTCAATATGAATTGGAATTGAAAAAAAAAATCAATCTTTAATATCTATAACTAAAACATACCAGGTTTTTGGCAAAGTGGACAATTGGGGAATCCCCGATTGAGCAGGTCCCATGATAACCATCTTGTTATTAATAGCTCTTAAATCTTGTAATAATCTCTATTTGCCAGATTTCTTTTTGATGACAAAAATGGGAGTATTATGGGGACATACAGAAGGTTGTATATGTCCTTCCGCTAATTGTTGTTTGACCAGGTCATTGGCTGCTTGTATTTTTTTTTTATTCAGGAGCCACTGAGGAATCCTTACTGGCCTTTCTGATTTCCAAGTGTTTTTTTATTGTCTGAGTGACCCCTCCTGAAAACCCAATACATGTTTATATCTTTTTTTGATCCATTTGTATTGGTGCCACTATACCTTGTTCTTGTTCTCCTAATACTTTTCCTTTCTTAAAACCTTGTCTAGCCATAATAGTGATAATAGTGGGTGCATTTTGATTGTTGTTGTTTGTTAATATTAACCCTAATTGATCTAGAACATCTCGTCCCCATAAATTTATAGGTAGAACATATGACTATATAGTTCCTTCACATCCTACAGGATCTTTACAATCTAATACCATTGCACTTGTATGGGGATTTGTCGCCATTCCTAGGCCTCAAAGCATTTGAGTGGCTTGTTGTAATGGCCAATGTTTTGGCCATTCTTGGCGGGAGATAATGCTAAGGTCTGCACCTGTATCCAATAGCCCATTAAGTTCATGTCCTTGAATATTTAGTTTTAGCATGGGCCGAGAATCTAAATTTAAAGAAAGCATAGCCCAAGCTATACCTGTAACGCCTAATCCCTTGGAACCTCTTTCTACCGACAACTGGAAAATTTTTCATGCAGGCTGTGTATTATCAACAATTGTGCGATTCTGTCTCCTTGTGAAATTATTGATATACCCCTAGGGGAACTGGCTATAAATTTTATTTCACCTTCGTAATTAGGATCAATTACCCCAGGACTTATCATACATAAGTCCTTTTAGAGTAGAAGAACTGTTTCCCAATAACAAGCATACTGTTCCTTGGGGAAGTGGTCCTTTTACCCCTGTGGGAATGATTTGAACTCCCATCTCTGGAGTTAGTACTGCTCTGGCAGAGGTGGAGATGTGCAACCCTGCCCTTCCTCTTGTTTGTCTAATGAGGGATCTAATGGATAATGTGTCCTGGGCACTACCCTGATTGCTGGGTTCCTCCAATGTCCTGTATATTTGTGGTCGTGTGCCCTGGAGCATTGGGCCCCCCTGTCCATTTTTTGGCATTGGAGGCCAATGTTTTCTTCCACAATATCATGGGTAAACACCTGGTCCTTGTCTGTTTCTTGACAAAAGAGCAGTAGTCTGAGAATGGCACTCAGAAGCCTAGTGTCTTCCTCGTTGGCCTCATGGGCAAATATCCGGTATTCTATCTCTTTGATACCCAGTTTTGTTAAACCTTCCTCAAATGGAGCAACTCCTTCTAAAATGTCCTGTTTGTCCACAATTGTAGGACGTTTTTGACCTTGATCCTAATGCCTGTTGTACTGCAGCTGCCAAGATTGCCCTTGTTCATTAAAGTCTCTATATAGTTTAATATATGTGTTTAAATCTGTAATTCTCCATGGTTTATTTGCTTGTTCATAGGCTAGCTGTTTCACTAATGGCATTGCTTGTTATGCATCCCCCAAAACTCTGGTAGCTGTTTGCAAAAGTCTGTATACAAATTTTGCATAAGGCTCATTTGCCCCCTGTATTACTTTGGATATTTGACCTTGCAAATCTCCATGCCCTTGTAATGTTTTCCATGCCTTAACTGCACCTGAAGTGAGTTATGAATAAATGGCAGGATTGTTTTGAATTTGTTGTTGTGGCCCTCATTCGATCCCTCTCCTAACAGCATCTCTATATTTCTCTGAGGATAACTGGCTGCTGGATTTCACCTAGCAGTTTCTTGATTGGAAATCTTCCACAGTAAAAACTGTCCTCCATTTAGCACAGCTCTACACATACTGGCCCAATTTGCTGACATCATGTTCAAGTTGGTAATAGATTCAACCATACTTACAGTGAAAGGTGCTTGAGGACCATAGGTTTTTACAGCCTCTTTCAGCTGCTTCACTGTTTTGAAATCTAAAGAATGGTGAATTCGCTGCCCTCCTTCCTCCTGAAATACAGGGCATGCTAATCTTTGAGTTCGTGTCTCAGAATCCCATATATTAACTATGGGGGTTGGGGGCCACCCAGCATATGTTTTTTCCATAGGTGGAGCTATTGGTTGAATACTTACACCCTCTGGTGATAGAAAGGGGTTAGTAGCAACCTCCTGTTGTAACTTCTCCCCTAATAGCCCTTTCTACTCTAAACTTTTTTCCTCTTTCTGACTAGAGTTCCTGGGCATTTATCAACATATGCCCCAACCATTCTTGGCTTTACTGGGGTGCCTCCTTCCCTTAGCCATTTACTTAACACCACTTCCATATTTTCATCACAAAGACAATACAATACACTAAGACAAAACAAGACACAAACATAGTGTATCAATCTTCTCCATTTTCTTAAAATGGCCATCCTTCCTCTCGCCCTGTCTTCTAGAGATGAGCAGATTTGCTCCCATCCTATCTCTAGGGATGGGCAGCTTTTTCCTGTCACTCACCCCTGAGTGTCCCGGGGCTCCCCGTACTGACCACCATCTGCCGCAGTCTGGCTGGGCAAAGTAACCAGAGGGGGGGTTGACAAAGAACTTGTGATGGTTGATACAGCGAGAGCTGCTTTATTACAGACACCAGAGGTATTTATAAATAACTGAAGACACAGCTTGTTTCAATTTAGCATCATCCAGTTACAACAATCAGTCATTAAGGAATCCTCATCATATTAATAATTATACACAGCTTAACTTAAGTAACATCATTAGATACAGCAGTCAGTCATTAAGAAATCCTTATCATCTTAATGGCCCACTGGCATTGGCTCAGAAACCACTCCTCCTAGCATACTGCCAGACACCATCTTAACTTGGTTGTGGCCCTCATCAAGTTTTAGGATTAGCAATAGTGTTAGGGCTAGTGGTAGGGTGAGTTTGAGGCTTAAGGTTAGGGCTATATTTAGCATTATGGTTAGATCTAGGATTAGGGCTATGGGTAGGGTTAGGGCTAAGGTTAGGGCTAGTGTGAGGGTTACAGTAATGGATAGGGTTAGAAATAGAATAGGGCTAGGGTTGAGAGTTAAAGGTAGTCTTAAGGCTAGGGTTAGGGTTAGAGCTAAATTAAGGCTAGGAATAGCACTAGGATAAGTGTTAGGGTTAGGTCTATGGTTAGGACTAGGGTTAGGGTTAATTTTAGGGGCAAGGATGGGGTTATATAGCTTGGTTCTGGGCTAGGGAAAGGGTTAAAATTAGGGATATTGCTAGGGTGAGGGTTCTGCTTAGGATTAAGGCTAGGTTTAGGGCTAGGAGGAGGGCTAGGTATTGTATTAGGGTTAGGGCTAAGATTAGGGCTAGGGCTAATATCAGGTCTAGGGTTAAAATTAGGGATAGTTTTAGGGTTTGGTTTATGGCTAGGTAAGGGTTAGGGTTAGGTTTAGGGTAGGGGTCAGGATTAGAGCTAGGTGTATTATTAGGGTCAGAGTCCGGGATAGGGTTGGTTTGGGTTAAGTTTTATGGTTAGGGCTTGAATTAGCGTTAGGGTTAGGGTTTGGGTTAGAATAATGGATAGGGTTAGGTTTAGGGTTCAATTTAGGTTTAGAGTAATGTATAGGGTTAATGTTAGGCATAGGGTTAAGTTTAGGACTAGTGTTAACATTTGGGTTAGGCTTATGTTTAGGGTAATGTATAGGGTTAGTGCTAGTGTTAGGGATTGGGTTACGGTTAGGATTAGGGCTAGGATTAGGGTTAGGCTTAGGGTTGGTGTTAGGTTTAGGTTTAGGGTAAGTGTTAGGGTTTGAGCTGGGCTAGGGCTAGCGTGAGGTTTAGGGTTAGAGTCAAGGCTATGGTTAGGGTTAGGTTTAGAGTTAGGGCTAGGGTTAGCATTAGGGTTAAGGTTATGTTAAAAGTAATGGATAAAGGTAGATCTAGGATTTGGGCTATGGTTACAGTTAGGATTCAGGCTAGGATTAGGGTTAGGGTTAGGGCTAGGGTTAGGCTTAGGGTAAGGGTTAGAGTTTGAGCTAGGGTAAGGACTATGGCAAGCATTAAGGTAGGGTTTGGTTAGGTTAATGTTAGGGTTATGCTTAGGGCTAGGTTTAGGGCTATGATTTGTATAGATTTATGGCTAGCATTAGGGCTATGTGTAATGTAAGTGCTAGGGTTATGTTTATGGCTAGTTTGAGGGTTAGTGTTATGGATAAATCCTGTGTTAGGTTTAAGTTTTGGTTTAAGATAAGGTTTAGAGCTAGGATTTATGTTAAGGTAAGGCTCAGTGTTCAGGTTAGTATTGGAATTATCATTAGGGCCAGAATTAGAACTAGGTTTAGGTCTAGGGGTAGGATTAGTCTTTGTGTTAGGTTAATTTTTATTGTTAGGGCTAGGGCTAGGATTTTATTTAGGTCTAGGGCTAGAGTAATGGCTATATTTAGGATTAAGTTTAGGTCTAGTGCTAGTGTTACAGTTAGGAATAGATATAGGTTTAGTGCTAGGGCTAGTGTTAGGGTTTGGTTTAGGATTAGGGTCAGGCTTAATCCTAGGGTTAGTGTTAGGGTCAGAATAAGGGTTAGGGTTAGGGTTAGACTTTGGGTTAGGTTTAGTAATAGAATGAGGTCTAGGGTTAGGACTAGTAATAGAGTTAAAGTTTGGGGCATGCTAACAATTACGGTTAGAACTAGGGTAGCATTAGGGTGAGGGTTTGACTTAAGGTAAGGGATAAGTTTAGAGCTAGGGTTAGGGTTAGGGTTAGGGCTAGGGTTAAAGTTAGAGTTAGGGCTCAGATTAGGGCTAGATTTTGTGTTAGGGTTAGGGCTATGGCTAATGTAAGAACTGGTTTTACGATTAGGGCTAGTTTTCTGGTTAGGGTTAGGGCTAGATCTAGTGTTTGGGTTAGGGTGATATTTAGAGCTAGGTTTAGTTTTAGGTTCAGAGTCAGGGTCAATAATAGTTGTAAGGTTATGGTTAGGGCTAGGTGTAGCATTTGGATTTGGTTTAGGTTAAGGGTTAGGATTAGGGCAATATCTCAGTTTTGTTTGAGGGCTATGACTAGGCTTACGGCAAGTTTTCAAATTAGCATTAGGGTTAGGGCTCCTGTTAGGGTGAGGTTTAGGTTTAGGATTAGGGTTAGACTTAGAGTTAGGGTTAGATCTAGATTTATGATTAGGCCTAAGTTTAGGGCTAGGTTTGGGCTAGGGTTAGGGCTAGGATTGGCTTATAGAAAGGGATAAGTTTATAACTAGGGATAGGGCTAGCGTGAGAATTAGATTTAGTCTCAGGGCTAGGGATATGCTTAGGTTTAGGATTAGGGATAAATTAGTGATAGGATTAGAGCTAGGGTTAGTATTAGGGCTAGGCCTTGGTTTAGGGCTAGGGTTACGATTAGGGTTAGGGTATGGTATGATGTTATTGCTAAGTTTAGGCCTAGGGTGAAGGTTCAATTTAGGGTTAGGGCCAGGGTTCTGGTTAGGGTTAGGATTAAGGCTAAGTTTATGGCCAGGATTATGGCTACACTTTTTGTTAGGGTGAGGTCTAGCATTAGAACTAGGGCTAAGTTCGGGTCTAGAGTTATGGTTAAGTGATAGTTTTAGGGTTAATTTTATGGTTAGTTATAGAGTACGGATTAGGTTATGGGTTAGGTTCAGTTTTAGATAGGGCTATTATTAGGGTCAGGAAAAGGGTTAGGGTTTGTTTAGGTTAAGATTTAGGTTTAGGGCTCAAATTAGCATTAGGGGTAGGTTTAGTGTTAGAGTAATGGATATTGTTAGGTTTAGGGTTCATTTTAGGTTTAGGTAATAGTGTTAGAGTTATGGATAGGGTTACGATTATCCTAGGGTTATCATTAGGGTTAGTTTTAGGGTTAATGTAATAGATAGGATTAGAGCTAGTGTTAGGGCTAGGGTTATGGTTAGGATTAACCCTAGGGTTAAAATTAGGTTTAGTGTAAGGGTTCGGGTTCAGGTTAAAGCTAGGTTTAGGGCTCATATTTGGGATAGGTTTTAGATTAGTTTTGGGATAAGGTAGGGCTATGGAGAGTGTAAAAACTAGCATTATAATTAGGGCTAGATTTAGGGTTAGGGTTAGGTTTAGGTCTAGTTTTAGGATTAGGTTTAGTTTTAGGGTGATGATTTGAGATAGGGCAAGTGATAGGGTCAGAGTCAGGGTAAGTGTCAGTTTTAGGGTTAGGGATAACTTTCGAATTAGAGCTAGGGTTAAGGGTAGGTGTAGGTTTAAGTTTTGCATTAAGGTTAGAACAAGAATTAGGGCTAGGGCTAATGTCAGGTATACAGTTACAGTTAGGTTACAGTTAGCATTAGGACCTGGCTTAGTTTTTTCTTTTCTTTTTTTTTTTTTTTTTTTTTTTTTTTTTTTTTTTTTTTTGGTGTAGGGCTTAGGTTAGGGCTAGTTTTTGGATTAGCAATAGTTTTAGGGCTAGTGGTATGGTGAGGTTTAGGCTTAGGGTAAAGGTTAGATTTAGAATTATGGTTAGATCTAGGGTTAGGGCTAGGGTTAGGGCTAAGGTTAGGGCTAGTATTAGGGTTACGGTAACAGATAAGGTTAGTACTAGAAGTAGGTCTAGCTTGAGAGTTAGAGTTTGTCTTAGGGCTAGAGTTAGAGTACGGGTTACATTTAGTGATAAATTAGGGCTAGGATTAGAGCTAGAGTTACTGTTATGGTTAGGCCTTGTGTTAGGGCTAGGGTTAGGGTTAGTGATAGTGTAAGGGTTAAGGTTAGGGTTAGGGGAAGGGATGTGGTTATACCTAGGTTCAGAACTAGGGCGAGGGTTGAAATCAGGGATTGGGCTAGGGTTAGGGTTTGGATTAGGATTAAAGCTAGGTTTAGGGCTAGTATGAGGGCTATGGTTTGTGTTAGGTTTAGGGCAAGAATTAGGTAGAGTGCTAATGTCAGGTCTATGGTTTGGTTAGGGATAGTGCTATGGTTAATTTTATATCTAGGTCTAGTGTAAGGGTTAGATTTAGTGTAAGATTCAGGATTAGAGCTAGGTATATTATTAGAGTCAGTGTGTTGTTCAGAGTTTAGTTTGGGTTATGGTTTAGGTTTAGTGCTCGAATTAGCGTTAGTGTTAGTGTTAGTCTTAGGGTTAGAGTAATTGATAGGGTTAGGTTTAATGCTCATGTTAGGTTTAGGTAATGCATAGGGTTAGTGTTAGTGATAGGTTTAAGTTTAGACCTAGGGTTAGCATTTCGGTTAGGCTGATGTTTAGGGTAATTGATAGTTTTAGGGCTAGGGTTATGGTTAGGAATAGGTCTAGGGTTAAGTAGGGTTAGGGTTAGGCCTAGGGTTAGTGTTAGGGTTAGGTTTAGGATAGGGGATAGGGTTTGATCTATGGTTAGGGCCAGAGAGAGGGTTATGGTGAGTTTCAGGTTTAGGTTTAGGATTAGGGTAAAGTTTAGTCCAAAAATTAGCATTAGGGTTAGGTTTACATTTAGGGTAATGGATGTATTTAGAGCTAGGGTTTGGTCTTGGTTATGGTTAGGATTAGGGCTAGGATTAGGGTTAGGGTTAGGGTTAGGGCTAGGGTTATGTTTATGTTAAGGGTTAGTGTTTGACCTATGGTTAGGGCTAGGGTGAGGGTTAGGGTTAGGGTTAGATCTAGGGATAGGGTTAGGTTTAGGCTTAGGGCTAAGATTAGGGCTAGGTTTTGTGTGAGGTTTAGGGCTAGTATTAGGACTGTGGGTAGTGAATGAGCTAGGGTTAGGGTTATGGCTAGGTCTAGTGTTAGGGTTATGGCTAGATTTGGGGTTAGCATAAAGTTTAGAGCTAGGTTTGTGTTAGGGTAAGCGTCATTGTTTGGGATAGGGTTAGGTTCAAGGTTAGGGTCAGAATTAGGGCTAGGTTTAGGTCTAGGTGTAGGGTTAGTTTTTGAGTTAGGTTAAGGGTTATTGTTAGGCCTAGGGCTCGGTTTTTGTTTAGGTCTAGATATAGAGTTTTGGCTAGATTTAGAATAAGTTTTTTTTCTAAGTCTGGTGTTAGGGTTAGGTTTAGGTATAGGGTTACCTGTAGGGCTAATGTTAGGGTTCAGTTTACGGTTAGGTTCAGGTTTAAACCTAGTGTTAGAGTTAGGGTCAGAATAAGGGTCAGGGTTAAGGTGAGAGTTCGGATTAGGATTAGAGCTAAAATAAGCTTAGGGTTAGGATTAGTATAAGAGTTATGGTCTGGGGTAGGCTAAAGACTAGGGCATTATGGTGAGGATTTTGCTTAGGGTAAGGGACAGGGTTAGAGCTAGGGTTGGGGATAGTATTAGGGTTAGGATAGTGTTAGGGTTAGGTTTAAAGCTAGGTTTAGGTCTCAGATTAGCGCTAGGTTATCTGTTAGGGCAGGGTCATGGCTAATTTAAGAACTAGAATTCCAATTAGGTTATTTTTAGGGTTAGATTTAGGTTTAAGGTGATGTTTAGGGCTAGGGTGATGTTTAGAGCTAGGGTTAGTGTTAGGGTCCGAGTCAGGGTCAGCGTAAGATCTAGAGTTAGGATTGGGACTCGAATTAGTGCTAGGTTTAGTGCTAGGTATAGGGTTAGGGTTTGATTTAGGGTAAGGTTTAAGGTTAAGCCTATGAGTCAGTTTTATTTGAGTTCTATGGCTAGGGTTAGGGATAGTTTTCCAATTAGCATTAGACATAGGGCTAGTTTTAAGGTGAAATTTAGGCTTAGAGGTTAGGGTTAGATTTAGAGTTAGGATTAGATCTAGGTTTAAGGCTAGGGCAAAAGTTAGGGCTAGGGTTGAGGCTAAGTTTAGAGCTAGGGTTTGGGTTATTTTAAGGCATAGGTTTAAAACTAGGGATAGGACTACAGTGAGATTTAGAGTTAATCTTAGGGCTAGGGTTAGGGTTAGATCAAAATTAGTACTAGGATTAGTGCTAGGATTAGTGTTAGGGCTAGGCCTAGTTTTAGGGCTAGGGTTAGGGATAGGGTTAGGATTAGGCTAGGTTAAGTGCTAGGATTAGGGCTAGGTTTTGTCTTAGAGTTAGAGCTAAGATTAGAGCTTGGGCTAATGTCAGGTCTAGGTTTATGATTAGGGTTAGTTTTAGGGTGAGGTTTATGGCTAGTACTAATGTAAGTGTTAGGTTGAGGGTTAGGGTCAGTTTTAGAGATAAGGTTATTATTAGGTTCACAGTAACAGTTATGGTTTGTGTTAGGTTAAGGTTAAGGGTAAGGGCTCTAATTAGCATTAGGATTAGTGCTAAGTTTAGGGTAATGGACATAGTTTGGTTTAGGTTTCAGGTTAGGTTTAGTGTAATGGATAAATTTAGGGTTAGAGATAGGGTTAGGGTTATCCTAGAGTTAGCATTAAGGTTAGGGTTATGGTTAGGGTAATGGATAGGGTTAGAGCTAGGCTTAGGTCTCGGTTTAGGCTTAGTATTAATGCTAGGGTTAGGTTTAGGGTTAGGGCAAGTTTTAGGGTTAGGTTTAGGTTTAGGGTAATGTTTAGGGCTAGGATCAGGGTTAGGGTTAGGGTTAAAATGAGGTGTAGGTCTCAGATTAGGGCTATGCTTTGGGTTATGTTAGGGCTAGGTTTAGGGCTACAGCTAATGTAAGAACTAGGTTTATGATTAGGGGTACTTTTAGTGTTAGGTTTAGGGCTATGTCTAGTTTTAGGGTTAGGTTTATTTTTAGGGTGATGTAAGAGGTAGGGTTAGTTACAGGGTCAGAGTCAGGGTCAAGGTTAAATTTAGGGTTAGGATAGGACTGGAATTAGGGCTAGGGGTAGGGCTAGTGGTGTGTTAAGTTTTGGTTTAGGTTAAAGCTTAAGGTTAGGGCTGTGGCTCGGTTTTGCTTTAGGGCTAGAACTATGTTAGGACTAGTTTTCGGATTAGTGTTAGTGTTAGGGCTAATGTTAGTGTGAGTGTTATGGTTAGGTTTATGGTTAGATTTAGTTATGGTTAGATCTAAGGTTAGTGCTATGGCTAGGGTTAGGGCTAAGGTTAGGGCAAGTGTTAGGGTTATGGTAAGGGATAGGGTTTGAACTAGGAATAGGACTAGGGTGAGAGTTGGAGTTAGTGTTAGTGCTAGTGTTAGGGTTAGGGTTAGAATTAGGGCTAAATTAGGGCTAGGATCAGGTCTAGAGTTAGTTGTAGGTTTAGGTCTAGGGCTAGGGTTAGGGTTAGTTTTAGGGTAAGGGATGTGGTTGTAGCTTGGTTCAGAACTAGGGTGAGGGATAAAATTAGGTATAGGGCTACGTTAGGGTACAGGTTAGGATCAATGCTATGTTTATGTCTGGGATGAGGGCTAGTGTTTGTGTTAGGGTTATGGCAATATTAGGGTTAGGGCTAATATCATGTCTAGGTTTATGGTTAGGGATAGTTTTAAGGTAAGGTTTATGGTTATGTCTAGTGTCAGAGTTAGGTTTAGAGTAAGGTTCAGATTTAGAGCTAAGGGTATTAAAATGGTCAGGATCAGGTTTTGGGTTTGGGTAGGTTAAGGTTTAGGGTTAGGACTCAAATTAGCATTATGGTTAGAGTTAGGGTTAGGGTAATGGATAGGGTTAGGTTTATGCTTCAGGTTAGGTTTAGGTTTCAGATTAGGTTTAGGGTTATGAATAGGGTTAGGGTTAGGCCTATGGTTAGCATTAGGGTTATGGTTATCATTAGGGTAATTGATAGGGTTAGAGCTAGTGTTAGGGATAGAGTTATGCTTATGATTATGGCTAGATTTAGGGTTAGGGTTAAGGCTAGGGTTTGGGTGAGGTTAAGGGTATGCTATAGGGTTTGAGCTAGGTTGGTGCTAAGGCTAGGGTTAGGTTTAGGGTTAGGACTAGAGTTAAGTTTATGGTTAGGGTTAGGGTTAGCATTATGGTTAGGTCTAGGGTTATCATTAACTTTACGGTAATGGACAGGATTAGATGCCAGGTTAGGGTATTGGTTAGGTTTAGGACTAGGTTTAGTGTTAGATTTAGGATATGTTTAGGGTTTGAGCTGAGGTTAGGACTATGGCAAGGATTATGTTTAAAGTTATGTCTAGGGTTAGATTTATGGTTAGAGTTAGGGTAATGAGTGAGGTTATTGCTAGGGTTAGGGCTAGGTGTAGGATTAGGGCTTGGTTTATGTTAAGGGTTAGGGTTAGGTCTATGGCTCAGTTTGGTTTTAGTGCTAGAGCTAGGGTTAGGACTAGTGTTAGGATTAGCCTTAGGGTTAGGGCTAGGGTTAGGTTTAGGCTTAGGCTTATTATTAGGATTAGATTTAGAGTTATGATTAGATCTAGGGTTATGGCCAGGAATATGAATAGGGCTAGGGTTAGACCTATGGTTCAGGCTAGGATTAGGCTTCCTATAATATATAGGGTTAGAACTAGATATAGGGCTAGTGTGAGAGTTAGACGTAGTCTTTGGGCTAGGGTTATGGTTAGGGTTAAAGATAGGGCTAAATTAGGGCTAAGATTAGAGCTATGGTTAGTGTTAGGTTTAGGCCTAGGGTTAGGGTTAAGGTTATAATTAAGGCTATGTTTAGGGCTATAGGATAAGGACTAGGGTTTGTGTTAGGGTTACAGCTAGGATTATGGCTAGGGCTAAAGTCAGGTCTAGGGTTATGGTTAGGGTTACGTTTATGTCTAAGTCTAGTGTAAGGGTTAGGTATAGGGTAATAATCAGGTTTAGAGCTAGGGGAATTATTAATTTCAGGGTCAGTGTTGGGCTTTGGTTTAGGTTTGAGTTTAGGGTTAGGGCTCAAATTAGCATTAGGTTTAGCATTAGGTTAATGATAAGGTTAGGTTTAGGGTTCAGGTTAGGTTTAGGGTAATTGACAGTTTGGGGGACAGTGATAAGGTTAGGGTTAGGCCTAGGGTTAGCATTAGGGTAAGGATAATGTTTAGGGTAATGGATATAGTTAGAGTGAAGGTTAGGGCTAGGTTATGATTAGGAATAAGTCTTGAGTTAGGGTTAGGGTGAGGGTTAGAACTATGGTTAGGTTTAGGGTAATGTTTAGCATAAGGGTTAGGTTTTGAGCTATGGTTAGGGCTAGGCTGGGAGTTAGCTTCAGGGTTAGATCTAGTATCAGGACTACCATAGGTTTTGGGTTAGAGTTAGGGTAAGAGTTAAACCTAGGAATAGTGGTAGGGTAAGTATAAGGATATGTCTAGGTTTAGTGTTAGGGTTTGGTTTAAGTTAATGTTTAGGGTTAGGGCTATTTCTTGGTTTTAGTTTAGTCCTAGGGTTAGGTTTAGGGATAGTGTAAGTGTTAAGCTTAGGCTTAGGGTTAGGGTTAGATTTGGAGTTTGGGTTAGATCTAGGGTTAGAGCTGGGACTAAGGATAGGGCAAGGGCTAGGGACAGGGTTATGGTAAGGGATAGGGTTATGGTAAGGGATAGGGTTAGAACTAGGGATCGATATAGGGTGAGAGTTAGAGTGAGTCTCAGTTCTAGGTTTAGTGTTATGGTTAGAGACAGGGCTAAATTAGTGCTAGGATTAGGGCTAGGTTTATTGTTTGGCTTAAGACTAGAGTTAGGGTTAGGTTTAGGTTTAAGATTAGGGTAAGAAATGGCATTATAGCTAGGTATAGAGGTAGGGTGAGGGTTAGATATAGGTTTAGGAGTAGGGTTAGGGTTAGGGTCATGATTAAAGCTAGGCATAGGGCTAGGATGAGGGCTAGGGTTTGTTTTATGTTTAGGACTACGATTAGGGCTAGGGCTAATTTCATGTCCAGAATTATGGTTAAAAATAGTTTTAGGGTTGGGATTATGGCTATGTCTAAATTAAAGGTTAAGTGTAGAGTTAGGGTCAAGGTCAGGATTAGGGTTTGGGATAGGTTAAGGTTTAAAGTTAGGGCTTGTATTAGTGTTAGTGTTAGGGTTAGGGTAATGATAGGTTAAGTTTAGGTTCAGGTTAGTTTCAGGGTAATAGATTGCATTAAGATTAGGGATAGGTTTAGGTTCATGCCTAGGGTTAACATTAGGGTAATGGTTTTGGTTATGGTAATGGATAGAGTTCGATATCAGTTTAGGGCTAGGTTTATGGTTATGAATAGGGCTATGGTTAAAGCTAGGATTATGGCTAGGTTTTGGGTTAAGTTAGGGATAGGGATAGGGATAGGGCTAATGTAAGTTCTAGGTGAAGTTTAAGGCTAGTTTTAGGGTTTTAGGGCTAGAGTTATTGTTAGGGTTAGGTTTAGGGTTAGGGTGATGTTTAGATCTAGTAGTGTTAGGGTGAGTGTCAGGTTCAGGTTTAGTTTAAGGGTTCGGCTTACAACTCATATTAGGGTTAATGTTAGGGCTAGGTTTAAGGTTAGGCTTTGGTTTAGGTTAAGGGTTAGTGTTATAGCTATAGCTCAGTTTTGTTTTAGGGCTAGGGTTAGGGTTAGGGCTAGTTTTAGGATTAGTGTTATGGTTTGGGCTAGTGTTAGGGTTTGGCTTAGTCTTCAGGTTAGGGCTCAATTTAGAGTTGGGATTTGTCTAAAGTTAGTGCTAGGGCCAAGGATAGGGCAAGGGTTAGGGCTAGGTTTAGGGTTACGGTAAGCCTTAGAACAAGTGAAAGGTCTAATGTGAGAGTTAGAGTTAGTCTTAGGACTAGGGTTAGGGATAGGGCTAAATTATGGCTAAGATTGGGGCTAGGGTTAGTGTCAGGGTTAGGCCTAGAGTTTGGGTTAGGGTTGTAATTAAGGATATGTTTAGGGCTAGGATAAGGGCTAGGGTTTGTGTCATGGTTAGGGCTGGAATTATGGCTAGGGCTAATGTCAGGTCTAGGGTTACTGTTAGGGATAGTTTTACAGAAA
The DNA here is from genome assembly GCF_047511675.1 of Marmota flaviventris. NCBI lineage: Eukaryota > Metazoa > Chordata > Mammalia > Rodentia > Sciuridae > Marmota > Marmota flaviventris. The sequence goes on along the minus strand of NW_027288195.1, from coordinate 19,592 downwards.
GGTTTATGGCTTGGTCTATAGTAAGGTTTAGGTAGAGGGTAAGAGTCAGGTTTAGAGCTAGGGGAATTATTAGGATCAGGGTCAGTGTTAGGGCTTAATTTAGGTTTGAGTTTAGGTTTACAGCTTGAATTAGGGTTAGGTTTAGGGTAAAGATAGGGTTAGGTTTAGGGTACAGTTTAGGTTTAGGGTAATTGAAATTTTTGTGGATAGTGATAGGGTTAGGTTTAGTCTTAGGGTTAGCATTAGGATAAGGGTTATGTTTAGGGTAATGGATACAGTTATATTAAGTTTAGGTCTAGGGTTATGGTTAGGATCAGGTCTTGGGTTAGGGTTAGGGTGAGGGTTAGGATTAATATGAGTTTTATGGCTCGGATGAGGGTTTGTGTTAGGGCTAGGACTGGGATTAAGGCTAGGTCTAATGTCTGGTTTAGCATTACAGTTAACGGTGGTTGTAGGGTTTGGTTATGAACAGGTCTACTGTGAGGGTTAGGTTTAGGGTAAATGTCAGGTTTAGAGTTAGGTGTGTTATTACGGTCAGGGTCAGGATTAAGGATTGGTTTCCATTAGGGTTTAGAGTTAAGACTTTAATTAGCATTAGGTTCAGAGTAATGGATATGGTTAGGTTTAGGGTTCAGGACAGGTTTAAGGTTACAAATAGCCTTAGGGATAGCTATACAGTTAGGTTTAGTCCTATTGTTAGCATTTGTTTAGGCTTAAGTTTAGGGTAAAAGATAGGATTACAGCTAGGTTTAGGGCTATGTTTATGGTTAGGATTAGGGCTAGTGTTAGGGTTAGTGTTAGGGTTAGGGTTATGTTTAGGCCTAGGGTTAGGGATAGGTTTAGGGTAAGTGTTATGGTTGGAGCTAGATTTAGGGCTAGGGAGAGGGTTAGGGTTAGAGCAGGTTTTGGGTAAATGATAGGGTTAGGGCTACGTTTAGCATTAGGGTTAGGGTTAGGGTTATGGTAATGGATACAGTTAGATCAATGCTTTGGCCAATGGTTACAGTTAAAATTCAGGTTAAATTTAGGGTTAGGGATAGGGCTATGTTAATGTTTAGGGTTAGGATTAGGGCTCAGTTTTGAGGAAGAATTAGAGATAGAGTTACTTTATTCAAATTTCTTTGATACAATCCAGGATTCATCTTTAAATAACCTTACTCTGTTTCCCAGATTTAGGCCTTTTGGTTCAACTGTTTTGTGTCTGAAACAGTTAATGTTTTCATTTTACTTCATTTTGACCTATACGAGTAAATGTAAATGGACCTGGAAATCAAACAGAGTTTATGCTAGCTGCTTGAAACTGCACACACACCCTCAATTCTTTGTGGGGTGGCACTCTGGTATGTTCCTTGTGAGTGTAGGCCTAAGCTGAAGCATGCAAAGACAACTTTATCTGAGAGCCCTTTAGGAGAAAGCCAGGAATATGCATGCACTAAAATTCCCCCCATAATTATCTTGTCAGATTTGTTTGATACTGAGTAGGATTCATTATTTAGCTTTCCCCACAAAGCTCTCCAAGTGTGGGACTTCTAGGATCAATGGTTCTCTAATCAGGTTGGGGTTAGTGTTAGGTTTAGGGTTAGGGCTAGGTTTAGATGTAGTGTTAGGGTGAGAGTAAGTTTTGTACAAATTACTTTGATACTTGGAAGGAGTCATCATTTACCTAGCCTTAATATGTTCCTCAGGTTTGGGCCTTCTCATTTCAATGGTTTGCTAACAGGGACACTCTGTATTTTAAGTTTTCACTTCATATTGACCTATATAGGTAAATGAAAATGGAGGTTGAAATCAAACCGAGTTGGTGCTAGCTGCTTGAAACTTCAAACACTGAATCAGTTCTCTGTGGGAACTCTCTGGTTCTTTGTGAAAGTAGCCCTATGATGAAGATGGCAAAAACGACTTTATCTGAAAGCCCTTTAGCAGAAAACAGAGAAATATGCATGAACTGAAATACCACCTCAATTATTTGGTCATATTTCTTTGATACTGCATAGGATTCATCTGATAGCTTAGCCCCCTAGGCTTCCCATGTTTGGGACTTCTAGGATCATCAGTTTTTCAATCAGGTTAGGGTTTGTGTTAAGGATAGTGTTAGGGCTAGTGTTAAAGGCTAGTGTTAAAGATTTGAGGTACTTTTTTTAAAAAATTCTTTGATACTGGGCAGGATTCATTATTTTCTTACTATACTCCACCTGTTTGGGCCTCCTAGGTTCAATGGTTCACTGTAAGGAACAGTTTGTATTTTAAAGTTTTAGTTCATTTTGTCCTATACAGGTAAATGGAAATGGAGTTTAAAATCAAACAGCATTGGTGCTAGCTGCTTGAAACTTCACACTCCATCAATTCTCTGTGAGCAATCTCTGGTTTGTTCTTGTGACAGTAGGCCTAAGCTGAAGCATGTAAAAACAACTTTATCCAAGAGTCCTTTAGGAAACAGGGAAATATGCATGTACTGATATACTCCATCAATTTTTTGGACAGATTTCTTTGATACTGCACAGCATTCATCCGTTAGCTTTCCCCAATAGGCTGCCCAAGTTTGGAAATTCTACGGTCAAAGGTTTCATAAAAATGTTAGGGTTAGGGGAAGAGCTATGGTTAGAGCTAGTGTTAGGGTTAGAGTTAGTTTTATTCAAAATTCTTTGATACTTGGCAGGATTTATCTTTTAGCTAGATTTACTCTGTTCCCCAGATTTAGGCCTTCTCCTTTCACAGGTTCGCTGTCAGAAACATTTTGTATTTTAAGATTACACTTCATTTTGACCTATACGGGAAAGTTAATGGAGTTGAAAATCAAATAGGGTTTGTGCTAGCTTATTGAAACTTCACACACTCCATCAGTTCTCTCTAGGGACTCTGGTATGTTCCTTGTAAAAGTAGGCCTATGCTTAAGCATGCAAAAACAACTTAATCTGAGAGCCCTTTAGGAGAAAACAGGAAAATATGCATGTATTGAAATACCTCCCATAATTATTTGGTCAGTTTTGTTTGATGTTGGATAGAATTCATCACTTAGCTTGCCCCATAAGGCTCCCCAAGTGCAGGAAGTCTAGGATCAATGGTTCTCTAATCAGGTTAGGGTTAATGTTAGGTTTAGTGTTATGTCTAGGGCTAGGGTTAGAGGTAATGTTAGGGTGAGAGTTAGTTTTGTTCAAATTTCTTTAATACTGGGCAGGAGTCATCTTTTATCTAGCCTTAGTATGTTCTTCTCAATTCAATGGTTCACTATCATGAACACTTTGTATTTTAAGGTTTCACTTCATTTTGACACCTATGGGTAAATGGAAATGGAGGTGGAAATCAAACAGGCATACCTTCCCCTAAACCTAACCCTAAACCTAACCATAAACATAGCCCTAATCCTAGGCCTAAGGCTAATACTAACCCTAGACCTATTCCTAGCCCAAATTTAGCCCTAACCCTAACCCAAACTCTAGCCATAAAACTAAGTCTAACTCTTGCCATAACCCTAACCCTAACCCTAAACCTAACCCTAACCTTAACCTAACCGTACAATAACACTAACCCTAACCCTAAACCTAAACCTAACCCTAATCCGAACTGTAATCCTAACCCTAATACTAAACCTAACTGTAATACAAACCCTAACACTAAGCCTAAAACACACCCTAACCTAAATCTAACATTCACACTAACCCTAACCCTAACCGTAATCCAAACTTTAAACCTAAACTTAAACCTAACCCTAAACAATACCCTAAACCTAACCCGATTCCTAACCCTAAAACTAACACTAATCCTTCCCATAACACTAACACTAACCCTATCACTAACCCTAAACCTAACCCTAACCCAAATTATAACACTAAACATCACCCTAACCCTAACACTAATGCTAACCCTAACACTAACCTTAAAACTAAACCTATTTTTAACACTAAGGCTAAACTTAAACCTACTACTAACACTAAACCCAACGCAAATTCTAACCCTAACCCAAACCATAACCCTAACCCTAAACTAACCCTTACACAAAACCTAACCTTAATCTTAATCCTAACAATAACCCTAACCCTAACCCTAACTCTAACCCAAAACCTAACCCTAACCCTAAGGCTAATAGTAACCCTAAACCTCACCCTATCCCTAACCCTAACCCTAATACTAACACTAAATCTAACACCAGACCTAAACCAAACATTAATCGTAAACCTAACCCTAACCGTAACACTAAACCAAACCCTAAAATTAACCCTAACACTAACCCTAACCCTAACACATATTCTAACCATAATATTAACCATAACACTAACCCTAAACTTAATAAAAACCCTAACTTTAACCCTAATCCAAACACTAACCCTAAACCTATCCCTAACCCTAACACTATTCCTAATCCTAATCGTAAACATAAACCTAATAGTAACACTAAGTCTACCCCTAAATTTAACACTAACCCTAACACTAACCCTAAACTACCCGAACATGAACCCTATTCCTAACTCTAAACCTAACCCTAAATATAGCCCTAAACCTAAAAGTAAACCTAACACTAAACCTAACTCTAACACAAAACCTTACCCTAAATCTAACCCTAACACAATCACTAACCCTAAACCTAACTCTAAGACTAACTCTAAACCTAACCATAACCGTAACAATAAAACCTAATCCTAACCATAACCCTAAGCCTAACGTAAATGTAAACCTAAACCAAAACCTAACCCCAACCCTACCCCTAACACTAACAATAATGCTAAACCTAACCCTAATCCTAACAATAACCCTTACCCCAACCCCAACCCTATCACTAACCCTAACCCAAACACTAACCCTAAACCTAACACTAAACCTGAACTTAACCCTAACCCAAACCCTAAACTAAGCCTAAACCTAACCCTAAGCCTCACTCTAACCCTAATACTAACCATAACCATAACACTTACCCTATCCCTAAACCTAACACAAACCCTAACCCTAAACCTTACCCTAACACAAACCATACCCTTCACCCTAACACTAACACTAACACTAACCCTAACCCTAACTCTAAAACTGACCCTAATCCTAACCCGAACAATAACCCAAACCCTAACCCTAAAATTTACTCTACACATAACCCTAACCCTAAACATAACACAAACAGTAACCATAACATTAACCCTATCCGTAAAACTAACCCTACCCCTAAACCTATCCCTAACCCTAAAACTAACCCTAAACCTATACCTAACCTTAATGACATCCCTAACCCTAACCCAAACACTAACACCAAATGTAACCTTAAACCTAACCCTAACCCTAACACTAATGCTAACACAAACCCTAACTCTAACCCTAACACTAACCCTTAAACTAACCCTAAACCTAACACTAACCCTAACCCTAACCATTTCACGAACCATAAATCTTACCCTAACACTAAACCTAACAGTATCTGTAACCCTAACCCTAACACTAAACCTAAACCTAAACCTAATCCTATCCCTAACACTAACCCTAACCCTAACCCTAATTTTAACGTAACCTAACATTAATCCTAACCTCAACCCTCACATGAAACCTAACGCTAACCCTAACTCTAAACTAAACCTAACTCTAACCCAAACCCTAACACTAAACCTAACCCTAACATTATACCTAACCCTAACACTAACCCTAACTTTAACCCTAACAATACCCTAACAGTAACCCTAACCCTAAACCTAATCCTAACTGTAATCATAACCATAATCCTAACACTGACACTAAAATTAAAACTCACCCTTACCCTAACCCTAACACTATGCCAAAAACTAACACTAACCCTTACCCAGACACTATTCCTAACACTAACCCAACCCATCACTCTAACCATAACCCTCACCATAACCCTCAACATAACCCTAAAACAAATCCTAATACTAAACCTAACATAAACCCTAACACTAACCCTAGCACTAACCCTATACCTAAGCCTAACTCTGACACTAAACCTAACCCTAACTCTAAAAATAACCCTAACACTAACACTAACCCTAACACTAACACTAACCATGAACCTATATGTAAACCTAATCCTAACCCTATCACTAATCCTAACCCTAACCTAACTGTAAACCTAATCCATACATAAACCTAACCCTAAACCTAACACTAACACTAACACTAAATCTAACTCTAACACTAACCCTAACACTATTTGTAACCCTAAGCTTAATCCTAACTCTAATTTAACACTAACCCTAACACTAAACCTAACACTAACACTAACCCTAAACCTAACCTTTACCCTAACACTAACCTCAACACTAACCTTAACCCTAACAATAACTCTAAACCTGACACTAACTCTAACTCTAATACTAACCATAATGCTAACCCTAAACCTAACCCTAACACAAAACCTAAACCCTACCCTAACCCTAACACTAATCCTAAACCTAACCCTAACTCTAACACTAACCCTTACAATAAAAGTAAACCTAACCCTAAACCTAACCATAACACTAATCCTAACCTTAACCCTAAATGTAACACTAACCATAACCTTAACCCTAACCCTAAAACAAACTCTAAACTTATTTCTAACTCTAACACTATTTATACCCTAAATCTAACCCTAACCCTAACACTAACCCTAACCCTAAACCTAACATGAATCCTAACTCTAACTCTAACACTAATGATAACCATAACCCTAACATTAATGCTATCACTAACCCTAAAATTAACCTTAACCCTATTGCTAAACCTAACCCTAACCCTGCCGTAACCCAAACCCTTATCCTAAACCAAACCCTAAACCTACACCTAGCCCTAACAAAATGCTAATTCTAGTCCTAACCCTAACCCGAAAAATAACCCTGACCCTGACTCTTACTCTAACATTGACCTTTGCTTTAAACATCATCATCACCGTAAACCTCAACCTAACACTAGATGTAGCCCTAACCCTAACCCTATAACTAGCGCTAATCATAACCCTACTTCATACATTAGCCATAGCCTTAACCCTAGCCCTAACCTAATGCAAAACCTATCTTTAAACCGAGTAGTAAACCTAGCTTTAACCCTAAACTTAAACCTAAGCCTAACCCAAAACTAGCCCTAATCCTATACAAAACCCTAGCCCTAACCTTAGGTCTAAACCTATCATTACACTAACAATAACCCTAACTCTTAAGCTAACCCTAGGCCTAACCCTAACCCTATCCATTACACTAAACCGAATCTAAAACCTAAAACTAATGCTGTCATTACCCTAAACCGAAACCCTAACCTAACTCAAACCCTTAACCTGACTTTGACCCTAAATATAACCCTAGATATAAACCTGAATCTTAACCTAAACCTAATCCTTACACTGGATGAAGCCATAAACCTAACACTAAATCTAGCCCTAACTATAACCCTAGACCTGACATTAACCCTAGCCATAATACTATTTCTAACCCTAACACAAACCCTAAACCTCATCCTAGCCATAAACCTAGCCTTAATCATAACCCTAACCCTAACTCTAGCCCTAACCCTAATACTAAACCTTGCCATAGCCCTAAACCTAACCAAAAGCACATCCCTTAACCTAATCGTAGGCCTAACTCTAAACCTCACCCTTTTCATCACAATTGCCCTATACTTAGCCCTAGCTTTAACACTAGATTGAAACCTAACTTTAAATCTCACCCTGAGTCGATGCCTAAACCTAAAACTAGCCCAAACCCTGATGGTATTTCTAAAACTATCCCTAACCCTAACCCTAGCCATAATTTAGCCATATCCCTAAGCCTAACTCTAACCCTAGCCCTAAGAATAACTCTAACTCTCACACTGGCCCTATCACTTTCTAATCCTAGCCCTTCCCATAAACCTAACCCTATCCCAAATTCTAGTCCTAACCCTTGCCCTATCCTTAGCCCTAGCACTAACCTTAGATAAAAACCTAATTCTAAATTTAACCCTAAACTGAAGACTAAACCTAAATCTAAGACTAGCTCTAACCCTAACAGTAATCCTAAAAATTTCACTAACCCTAATCCTAGCCTTAAAACCAAACTGAGCCAAAGCTCTAACCATAACCCTTAACCTAAACCAACCCCTAACCCTACACCTAGCCCTAGCCCCAGCCCTAATTCGAGTTTTAAACCAAACCCTAAAACTAACCCTGACCCTTACTCTGACCATAACACTAACCCGAGGTCTAAACATCACCCTAAACCTAAACCTAAACCTAACAGTAAACCTAGCCCTAAAACACTAAAGTTAGCCATAAGCATAACCCTAGTACTTACATTAGCCATAAACCTAACCCTAGCACTAAAATAACCCAAAACCTAGCTAATCATAACCATAACCCTAGCCGTAAACTGATTTCTAACTCTATCCATTACCATTACCATAACCATAACACTAACCCTAATGTTAATTCTAGCCCTAACTTTAAATCTTAACCTATCCCAAACCCTAACCCAGAACTTGACCTTAATAATACCCCTAGCTCTAAACCTAATGCTAACCCTAAACTTAACCCTTACACTATACGTACCCATAATCCTTATCCTAAAAATATATTTAACCATAATTCTGGACCTGAAATTAGCCCTAGCACTAATCCTAGCCCTAACCCTAAAAGATCCCTAGACCTCATCCTAGCCCTAAACCTAGGCTTAATCATAACCCTACCCCTAACCACAGCCCTAAACCTAATTATGACCCTCACCCTACCTCTAAACCTAGCTATAAAGCCATCCATTACCACAAACCTAGAGCTAAGGTTAGGACTAGGGTTAGAGTTAGGTTTATGGTTAAAGCTCGTGTTAGGGCTTGGATTAGGGCTAATTTTGTATTAGGTTTAGGGCTAGTGTTATGGTTATGGCTATTGTAAGAAATAAGGTTATGATTAAGGTTAGTTTTAGTGTTAAGTTTAGGACTAGGCCTACTGTTAGGGTTAGATTTAATGTTAGGGTGATATTTAGAGCTAGGATTAGTGTTTGGATATGAGTCAGGGTCATGGTTAGGTTTAGGGTTAGGGTTAGGTTTCAAATTAGGGCTAGGGTTAGGGCTGGTGTAGGGTTAGGGTTTGGCCTAGGGTAAGGGTTAGTGTTAGGGGTATGGCTCAGTTTTGTTTTAGGGCTAGGGCTAGGGTTAGGGCTAATTTTAGGAATAGCATTAGGGTTAGAGCTAATTTTAGGGTTAGGCTGAGGCCTCAGGTTAGGGTTAGTTTTAGAGATAGGTTAGTACTAGGGCTAAGGATTATGACTAGTGTTAGGGCTTGGGTTAGGGTTATGATAAGGGATAGGGTTAGTTTTAGACATAGGTTTTGATCTAGAATTAGTGCTAGGGCAAGGGTTATGACTAGGGTTAGGGCTTGCGTTAGGGTTACGGTAAGGTATATGGTTAGAATAGGGATAGGTCTTGTGTGAGAATTATACATAGTCTTAATTGCAGGGTAAGAGTTAGGGTTAGGAATAGGGATATATTAGGGCTAGCATTAGGGCTATGTTTAATATTAGGGTTAGGGCTAGAGTTAGGGTTATGATTAGGGCTAGGGTTAGGGTTAGGGTTAGTGTAAGGGTTAGGGTTTAAGATATGGTTAGGGATGGGGGAGTGTTAGGTTTAGTGTTAGGTCTAGGTTAGGGTTATTGTTATGATTAGTTTTAGGGTTATGATTAGGGCTTGGGTTTTTATTAGGGTTAGGGCTAGTTTTAGTGTAATGTATTGGATTAGATGTAAGATTAGATTTAGGGTTAAGTTTAGGTTATGGTTAAATTTAGGTTCAGGGATAGGTTTAGTTTTTATTTATGGTAAGGTTTAGGGTTAAGTTTATGGCAAGGGTTAGGTTTAGAGTTAAGTCGAGGGTTAGGATTAAGATTTGGATTATGGATAGGGTTAGGTTTAGGGCTAGGGTTATTATTAGGGTTAGGTTTAGGGTTAGGGTAATGTTAGGTTTAGAGCTAGGGTTAGTTGTAGGGTTAAGTTCAGGATTAGGGCTAGGGTTAAGTTTATGTTTACGTATAGGGCTAGGGTTATGTTTAGGCTAAGGGTTAGGCTTTGAGCTAGGGTTATGTCTAAGGCAAGGGTTAGGGTTCGGGCTACATTTAGGATTCTGGTTATTTTTAGGGTAGGATTAGGCCTCAGAATAGTGCTAGGTTTTGTGTTAGGTTTAGGCCCAAGGTTAAGGCTATGTATAATATTAGAGCTAGTTTTAAGGTTAGGGTTACAGATATGTCTAGTGTTAGTTTTAGGTTTTGGGTTAGGTTCAGGTTTAGAGCTAGGTTTAGTGTTAGTGTTAGGGTCAGTGTTCAGGTTAGAGTTAGGTTTAGGGTGAAAGCCAGAATTAGGACTAGGTTTAGGTCTAGAGATAGGGATAGTGTTCACATTAGGATAAGGAGTATTTTAGAGCTAGGGCTCAGGTTTCTTTAGGTCTAGGTCAAGAATTTTGGCTATATTGAGGATTAGGATTAGGTCTAGGGTTAGAGTTAGGCTTAGGTTTAGGTATAAGTTTACTGGTAGAGCTAGTTTTAGGGTATGGTTTAGGGTTAGGGTCAGATTTAGTCTGAGCATCTGTGTTAGGGTAATGATTTGATTTAGGGTTAGAGCTAGAATGAGGGCTAGGGTTAGGATTAGTAATAAGGTTAGGGTTTGGATTAGGCTATGGATTAGGATTAGGACTAATGTTAGCATTATGGATAGGGTTTGTATTATGGTAAGTGATAGAGTTAGAGCTAGGGTTAGGGCTAGGATTAGAGTTAGGGTTAGGGCTGGGATAGGTTTAGGTTTAGGTTTACATCTAGGGTTAGGACTCAGGTTAGGGCTAGTTTTTCTGTTAGGTTTAGGGAGTATCAAAGAAATCTGACCAAAGAATTTGGGGAGGTAGTTCAGTACATGTATATTTCCCTGTTATCTCCAACAGTGCTTTTGGATAAAGATGTTTTTGCATGCTTCAGCTTTGGGAAATATTCACAAGGAAGAAACCAGAGTGCCCACATAGAACTGATTAGGTGTGTGCAGTTTTAAGCAGCAAGCACCAACCCTGTTTGATTTCAAGTTCCATTTCCATTTACCTGTATAGGTAAAAATGAAGGAAACCTTAAAATACAAACTGTTCCTGACACCAAACCATTGAAGGGATAAAGTCCAAACCTGGGGAAAATAGTAAGACTAGGTAAAAGACAAATTATGCCATGTATCAAATGAATTTGAACAAAACTCACTCTAACACTATATCTAACCCAACCCTAAACTAATTCTAACCTGTTTAGAGTACCTATGATCATAGAAGTCACAAACTTGGGGAGCCTAAAGGCACAACTTAACAGATGAATATTCTGCAGTATCAAAGAAATTTGATGAAAATTGGGGGAGGTATTTTAGTACATTTATATTTTCCTGTTTTTTTTTCTTAAAGTGCTCATGGATAAATTGTTTTTCATGCTTCAGCTTAAGGTACGTTCACAAAGAAAAAGCAAAGAGTGCCCACAGAGGGCTGATTGAGTGTGTGAAGTTTCATGTAGCTAGCAACAACACTGTTTGATTTCCAGCTCCATTGCATTCACACCTATAGACCCTAAGTAAGTGAAACCTAAAATTCAAACTGTTCCTGACACTGAACCATTGAACCTTGAAGGCCCAAACTTGGGGAGCCTACTAAGGCTAGGTCAAGTATGAATCCTGTACAGTATCAAATTAATCCAACCAAAAAAATTTGAAGCTCTTTCATTACATGGGTATTCTGCTTGCTCCTAATGCACCCAGAGATAAAGCCATTACTTTCTACTTCATCTTAGTTCTACTTCCATGGCAAACACCAGATTATGCTCACTGAAAATCGATAGAGTGTGTGAAGACTCAAGGAGCTAGCCCAAACCCTGTTTGATTTCCAGCTTTTTTTCATTCACCTCTACATGGAAAAAAGAAGAGTAACATGAAAATTGAAACTGTTCCTGAAAGCAAACCCTTTATGTAGGAGGCCCAAACATTTGGAGTATAGTCAAAATAGGAAAAAGATGAATCCTGCACAGTATCATAGAAATTCGAAAACAAAAGTAATCCTTATCTTAACACTAGGTCTAATCCTAGTCCTAACACTAACCCTAACACTAACTTTAACCTGTTTAGAGTCCGTTTGATCCTAGAAGTCCCACACTTGGGGAGCCAAGTTGGGTAAGTTAACAGATGAATCTTTCACAATATCAAAGAAGTCTGACCAAATAATTGGGGAAGTAGTTTAGTACATGCATATTTCCCTATTTTCTCCTAAAGTGCTCTCACATAACGTTGATTTGCAAGCTTCAGCTTAGGCCTACTTTCACAAGGAATAAACCAGAGAATGCCCATAGAATACTGATTGAGTATGTGAGGTTTGAAGTAGGTAGCAACAACCCTGTTGGATTTCCAGCTCCATTTCCATTTACATGCATAGGTCAAAATGAAATTAAAACTTAAAATACAAACTGTTCAGGAGAGCAAACCCTTGACATAAGAGGTCCAAACCTAAAATATAGTAAGGCTAGGTCAAAGTTGAATCCTGCCCAGTATCAAAGAAATTTGAACAAAACTAAATCTAACAAAATATTAGTTGTAAATCTAGCCCTAAACTAATGAAAAATCGAACCTAACCTGTTGAGAAAACCATTGATCAGAGTAGTCCCCAAATAAAGGAGTCCAGTGGGGCAAACTAACAGATGAATCTTGTGCAGTATCAAAGAAATCTGACCAAATAATTGGGGGAGGTATTTCAGTACGTGCATATTTCCCTGTTTTCTCCTAATGTGCTCTTGGATAAATTATTTTTTTCATGCTTCAGTTTAAGGTTCTTGCACAAGGAACAACCAGAGACTGCCCACAGAGAGCTGATTGAGTGTGTGAAGGTTCAAGCAGTTAGTAGAAGCTCTGTTTGATTTCCAGCTCCATTTTCATTCACGTCTATAGGCCATAATAAAGTGAAATCTAAAAATTCAAACTGTTCCTGACAATGAACTGGCAAACCTTGAAACTCAAACTTGGAAATCCTACTAAGACTAGAAAAAGGATTAATCCTGTACAATATCAAATAATCCATGCAAAAAAAAAAATTAAAGCTTGCTCCTAAAATGCTCACAGATAAAGCTGTTTCTTTCAAATTCAGCTTTGGGCTACTTCCACAAGAAAAAAAGGAGAGAATGTGCCCTGAGAACTGGTTGAGTGTGTGAAGTTTCAAGCAGCTAGCACAAACCTTCTTTGAGTCCAGCTCCATTTCCATTCACCACTATAGGGCAAAATGAGGTGAAAGATGAAAATTAAACTACTCCTGAGAGGAAACTTTTTACTAGGAGGCCCAAATATGGGGAGCATACTAAGAAGAGAAAAAAGATAAATCCTGCTCAGTATTCATAAAGTTGAAAAAATCTAACACTAACCCTAACACTAGTTCTAACCCTAACTCTAACCATAACCCTAAGCCTAACCTGTAAATAGAACCTTGGATCATAAAAGTTTTAAACTTGGGGAGACTAGTGGGGCAAGCTTACACATAAATCCTGCACAGTATCAAAGAAATCTGACCAAATAATTGGGGGAGGTATTTCAGTACATGCATATTGCCCTGTTTTCTCCTAAAGTGCTCTTGGATTAGTTTTGCATGCTTCAGCTTATCACTACTTTTACAAGGAAGAAACCAGAGAGTACCCACAGAAAACTGATTGAGTATGTGAAGTTTCAACCAGCTGGCACCAACCCTCTGATTTCCAACTCCATTCTCATTTACCTATATAAATCAAAATGAAGTGAGACATTAAAAACAAACTATTTCCAACAGCGAACCATTGAACCGAGAAGGCCCCAAACTGGGGCACATAGTAAGGCTAGGTAAAAGATAAATCTTCCCAGTATCAAAGAAATTTGAACAAAACAAACTCTAACCCTAACACTACCTCTAAAGCTAGTCCTAACCCTAACCATAACACTAGCCCTTACCTGTTTAGAGAACCATTGATCCTAGAAGTGCCAACCTTGGGGAGCCTAGTGGTGCAAGCTAAAAGATGAATACTGTGCAGTATCAAAGAAATCTGATCAAATTTTTGGGAGACTTATTTCAGTACATACGTTTCTCTGTTTTCTCCTTAAGGGCTCTCGGATACTGTTTCTTTTGCATGCTTCATCTTTGGCCTACCTTCAAAAGAAAGAAACTAGACAGTGCCCACTGAGAACTAATTGTGTGAAGTTTCAAGCACCTCTGGCGAACCCTGTTTGATTTCCAGCTCAATTTTCATTCACATCAATAAGCCATAATGAAGGGAAACCAAAAATACAAACTGTTCCTGACAGCGAACCATTGAACCGATAAGGCCAAAACCTGTGGAGCATAGTAAAGTTAAGTAAAAGATGAATCCTTCCCAGTATCATATAAATTTGAAGAAATCTATGGCCACATGGGTGCTCTCGGCGCAGATGGAAGGCTCGGCTGTGAAGTTTCTCTGGGCACTGACAGCAGTCTCAGACACACAGGTGCTCTCTGGACAAATGCAAGGCAGCACAGAACACAGAGGCTTTGCTTGCAGGTCACCAGACCGAGCTCTGGACACAGCACAAGGTCACTCCAGAACCACCCACTTCACCAAACACCATACATGGGTAATAGATGGAATCCATCTTGCAAAACCTTCCATGCCTTCTATCAGAGGGCGTGGCTAACAGCTGGGTTCTGTAGCTTATCAGGTAACTGGTTTCCAACTCTCCTACCTCCAGCTGTGATAACTCAAGATTTTTCACACAAGCTTTTGGGGGGTGTAGCTATCCATGAGAAACAGCAACTGTACAGGCACCTGGTTTCCAATTCAGAGACTAAGAGTAGGGAGGCTCCAGGTAGAAGCTCAAGCCCTCTCACCCTGGCCACCTCCACCAACCTGAGAACAGAGACTCAAGCTAGGAATAGAAAACTCCACCTATGCAAGAAAAGAAAACAGAGTTCTGAGAGCCTTTTTTTCTATCTTACTTTTCTTTTCTTGCTCTTCTCATCCATTCTCCTCTAACCTTCCCCTCAACATATGTGAAACCAAGAACTCTCCATGAAATTGGACTTTAAGAACTGAATCACTAAAATTGTATAATTTAGAGGAATTGCATAGGCCCCACCTCATCACCTCTTTATTTGCTCTTATTTTCTTTCTCCCTCTCTTTCTTTCTTTCCTTGTTATTTTTCTTCTTTTTTCTTTCTCCCTCTATCCCACTTTCAGCCTCCTAACTTTTACTATTTATACATAGGGTAATTATATGAATACAGATAAGGAGTTTGAATTTATACCTTCTTCCATAAATTCCCCCTGCCTTTTCATTAGAGTTCTCCTCCCAAGTTGCTAAGTTAGATTAATCACATACCCTCATTCCTTTCCCCCTTAACATAGCATCCTACCCCTGACCCTCAGTTCTCTATACACCACCAGAAATGGTATGTCTTTTATGAAACTAATGAATATATTCTAAATAATAATTGAAGCCAACATCTGTAGACACAGAGTCTAAATATAAATGTATTTAAAATGCTTAGGCTTAGGCTTCGAGTTAGGGTTAGATTTAGAGTTAGGTTTTGATCTATGGTTAGGGCTAGGGCTAAGGGTAGGGCAAGGGTTAGGACTAATGTTTGGGTAGCTTTAGGATTATGGTAAGGAATAGGGTTAGAACTAGTGATAGGGCTGGTGTGAGAGTTAGAGTTAGTCTTAGAGCTAGGATTAGGGTTAGGGTTAGGTTAGGGCTAAATTAGGGCTAGTGTTAGTGTTAGGTTTAGGCCTTTGGTTAGGGTTGGAGTTAGGATTACATTTAGGGTAAGGTATTGCGTTATATCTAGTTTGAGGGCTAGGGCTAGGGTTAGGTTCAGGGTTATGATTAAAGCTAGGTTTAGGGCCAGGATGAGGGCTAATGTTTGTGTTAGGGTTAGGGCTACTATTAGGGCTAGGGCTAATGGGTTACAGTTAGGGATAGATTTAGTGTTAGGTTAGGTGTATACTAAGTGTCAGATTTAGAATTAGGGTTATTATTAGGGTCAGGATCAAGGTGAGGGTTTGGGTTAGGTTAGGGTTTAGGTTTAGGGCTTGAATTAACATTAGGGATTCGAGTTAAGGTAATGAAAGGGTTAGGTTTAGGGTTTAAGTGTGGTTTAGTGTAATGGATAGAGTTATGGTTAGGCCTAGGGTTAGTATAAGGGTTATCATTAGGGTAATGGATAGGGTTATACCTATGATTAGGGGTAGGGTTATGCATAGGTTTAGGGCTTTTGTTTGTGTTAGGTTAGGGTTTAGGTGTGGTTTAGTGTAATGGATAAGGTTAGGGTTAGGCCTAGGCTTAGCATAATGAGTTATCATTAGGGAAATGGATAGGGTTAGACCTAAGATTAGGGTAGGGTTATTATAGGATTAGGGCTTTTCTTGGGTTAGGGTTAGATTTACGTTTAGGGTTAAAGCTAGGTTTAGAGGATGTGGCTAAAGAAGTATCATGCTCACCTGGCATGTGCAGGGCACTGGGTTCGATCCTCAGCACCACATATGAATAAAATAAATATGTTGTGTCCACCGAAAACTAAAAAATACATATTAAAAAACTAGGTTTAGGACTTGCATTGAGACTAGGTTTTGTATTAGGTTAGGGCTAGGTTTAAGGCTACAGCTAATGTACAAAGTAGCATTATGATTAGAGCTAGTGATAGGGTCAGGGATAGGGCTAGTGTTAGGGTTAAATTTAGGGTTATGATGATGTTTAGAGCTAGGTTTAATGTTAGGGTCAGAGTCAGAGTCCAGATCAGTTTTCAGGTTAGGGTTGAAACTAGAATTAGATATAGGATATGGGCTAGGTGTAGGGTTAGAGTTATGATTCGGTTTTGTTTTAGGACTAGGGGTAGAGTTAGGACAAGTTTTAGAATTAGGGCTAGTGTTAGTGTGAGGTTTAGTCTTAGGTTT
This sequence comes from Marmota flaviventris, assembly GCF_047511675.1. NCBI lineage: Eukaryota > Metazoa > Chordata > Mammalia > Rodentia > Sciuridae > Marmota > Marmota flaviventris. The sequence goes on along the minus strand of NW_027288195.1, from coordinate 2,724 downwards.
AGGGTTAGATTTAGAGTTAGGTTTAGATCTAGGCTTTGAGCTAGGGGTAAGGATAGGGCTAGGATTAGGGCTAAGTTTAGGGCTAAGTATAGGGTGATGGTAAGGGATAGGGTTAGATCTAGGTATAAGGCTAGGGTGAGAGTTTGAGTTAGTCTTGGGGCTAGGGTTAGGGTTGGGTTAGGGATAGGGCTAAATTAGGGCTGGGATTAAGAATAGGGTTAATGGTAGGGTTAGGCCTAGGTTGAGGGCTAGGGTTCTTGTTAGGGTTAGGGTTAGGTTTAGGTTAAAGGATGGGATTATATCTACTTTTAGCACTAGAGTGAGGATTAGAATTAGGGTTTGGTTATGGTTACATTTATGATTAAGACGAGGTTTATAGCTAGAATGTGGGATAAGGTTTGTGTTAGGATTAGGACTAGGATTAGAGTGAGGGCTAATGTCAGGTCTAGGGTTACAATTAGGGAGAGTTTTAGGGTTAGGTTATAGCTAGGTCTATTGTAAGGGTCAGGTTTCTTTTTAGAGTCAGGTTTTGAGCTATGGGTATTATTGGGGTAAGGGTCAGGTTTAGGGTTTTTATTAGATTAAAGTTTAGGGTTAATACTCGAGTTATCATTACAGTTATGGATAGGTTAATGATAGTTTTAGGTTTAGAGTTGAGGTTAGGTGTAGGGTAATGGATAGGGTTAGGGTTAAGTATAGGATTAGGGTTCGGCCTAGGGTTAGCAGAAGTGTTAGGGTTATCATTAGGGTAATATATAGGGTTAAAGCTAGTGATAGGGCTAGTGTTATGCTTAGGATTAGCTCTAGGGTTAGGCCTTGGTTTAGGGTTAGGTCTAAGGTTAGGGTTATGGTTAGCTTTAGTGTTAAAGCTAGGGTAGGGCTAGGGGTAGTGCTAGGTTTTCCAATAGGTTAGGGCTATGGCAAATGTAAGAACTTTGTTATGATTAGGGCTAGTTTTAGGGTTAAAGTTAGAGCTAAGTATAGTTTTAGGGTTAGGTTTAGGGTTAGGGTGATGTTTACAGCTAGAGTTAGTGTTACTATCTGGGTCATTGTTCAGTTTAGGGTTATGGTTAATGGAAAAGCCAGAATTAGGTCTAGGGTTAAGACTAGTGGAAGGGTTAGTTTTTGGCTTTAGGCTAATGGTTATTATTAGGGCTAGAGCTAAGTTTTTCTTTAGGCCTAGGTCTAGAGTTATGGATAGATTAGCATTAGGTTTAGGTCTAGGGCTAGTGTTAGGTTTAGGTATAAGGTTACCAAGAGGGCTAATGTTAGGGTTCGGTTTAGGGTTAGGTTCAGGTTTAGACCTATGATTAGTGTTAGGGTTAGAATAAGGTTCAGGGTTAGGGTTAAAGTTTGGGTTATGGTTAGAGCTAGAATGAGGGCTACGGTTTGGACAACTAATAGGATTAGGATTTGGGTTAGGTTAAGGAACAGAATTAGGATTAAGATTAGAATTAGCATTAGGTTTAGTGTTTCACATAGGGTAAGGAATAGGGTTAGAGATAGGGTTAGGGCTAGGGTTAGGATTAAAGTTAGGTTTAGGGCTCAGATTAGGGCTAGTTTTGTGTTAGAGTTATGGCTAGGGTTAGAGCAATGGCTAATGTAAGAACTATGGATTTTAGGGTTAGTTTTAGGGTTTAGTTAGGGGTTAAAACTCTAGTGTTAGGATTAGGTTTAAGGTTAGGGTGAAATATAGAGCTAGTGTTAGTGTTAGGTTAATAGTCAGCGTCAGGTTTAGTTTCAGGGTTAGGGTTAGGACTCGAATTAAGTCTAGGGTTACTGTAAGGGTTCGGTTTCAGGTTAGGGTGGTGTTTAGAGCTAGGGTGAGTGTTAGGATATGATTCAGAGTTAGGGATAGTATTAAGGTTAAGATTAGGACTCAAATTAGGGCTAGGGTAAGGTCTAGGAGTAGTGTTAAGGTTTGGTTTAAGTTAAGGTTTAGGGTTAGGGCTATTGCTTGGTTTTGTTTTACTGTAAGGGTTAGTGTTAGGGATAGTTTTATGATTAGCATTAGGGCTTGGGCTAGTGTTAATGTTAGCCTTAGGCTTAGGTTTAGGGTTAGATTTAGAGTTAGGGTTAGATCTAGGGTTAGGACTAGGAATAAGGTTTTGGCAATGGTTATGGCTAGGTTTAGGGCTAAGTATAGGATTACAGTAATGGATAGGGTTAGAAGTAAGGATAGGGCTACTGTGAGAGTTAGAGTTAGGCTTAGAGCTAGGGTTAGGGTTAGGGTTATGTATAAGGTTAAATTAGGGCTAGGATTAGAGTTCACCTTAGGCCTAGAGTTAGGGTTATGGTTAGGTTTATGTTTTGGGTAAGGAATGGCATTATAGCTAGGTTTAGAGATAAGGTGAAGGTTAGAATTAGGGTTAGGGCTATGGTTAGGGTTAGGGTAATGATTAAGGCTAGGTTTGGGGCTAGGATGAGGGCTATGCTTTATTTTAGTGTTAGGGCTAGGATTAGGCGTAAGGGTAATATCAGATCTAGGATTATGGTTAAAGATAGTCTTAGGGTTAGCTTTATGCCTACATATAATGAAAGGGTTAGGTTTAGGGTTAGGGTCAGGTTTAGAGCTAGGGTAAAGGTCTAGGTTAGAAGTTTGGGATAGGTTAAGGTTTAAAGTTAGGGCTCGAATTAGCATTATGGTTAGTGTTAGTGTAATTATAGGGTGAGGTTTAGGGTTTAGGTTTGGTTTAGAATAATGTATAGGTTTAGGATTAGGGA